>NC_053395.1:2315009-2559264 GCF_905171765.1 Bufo bufo | reverse complement strand
CAGAGTACATGTAATCCAATAAACAGTCTGAGGTCAGAGCAGGCAGAATAAGTGGATCCGATATACAGTCTGAGGTCAGAGCAGGCAGAGTACATGTAATCCGATATACAGTCTGAGGTCAGAGCAGGCAGAGTACATGTAATCCAATAAACAGTCTGAGGTCAGAGCAGGCAGAGTACATGTAATCCGATATACAGTCTGAGGTCAGAGCAGGCAGAGTACATGTAATCCAATAAACAGTCTGAGGTCAGAGCAGGCAGAGTACATGTAATCCGATATACAGTCTGAGTTCAGAGCAGGCAGAATAAGTGGAATCCGATATACAGTCTGAGGTCAGAGCAGGCAGAGTACATGTAATCCAATAAACAGTCTCAGGTCAGAGCAGGCAGAGTACATGTAATCCGATAAACAGTCTGAGGTCAGAGCAGGCAGAGTACATGTAATCCAATAAACAGTCTGAGGTCAGAGCAGGCAGAGTACATGTAATCCAATATACAGTCTGAGGTCAGAGCAGGCAGAATAAGTGGAATCCGATATACAGTCTGAGGTCAGAGCAGGCAGAGTACATGTAATCCAATAAACAGTCTCAGGTCAGAGCAGGTAGAGTACATGTAATCCGATAAACAGTCTGAGGTCAGAGCAGGCAGAGTACATGCAATCCGATAAACAGTCTGAGTTCAGAGCAGGCAGCATAAGTGCAATCCAATAAACAGTCTGAGGTCAGAGCAGGCAGAATACATGCAATCTGATATACAGTCTGAGGTCAGAGCAGGCAGAGTACATGCAATCCGATATACAGTCTGAGGTCAGAGCAGGCAGAATACATGCAATCCGATATACAGTCTGAGGTCAGAGCAGGCAGAGTACATGCAATCCGATATACAGTCTGAGGTCAGAGCAGGCAGAATACATGCAATCCGAAAAACAGTCTGAGGTCAGAGCAGGCAGAATACGTGCAATCCGATAAACAGTCTGAGGTCAGAGCAGGCAGAGTACATGCAATCCGATAAACAGTCTGAGGTCAGAGCAGGCAGAGTACATGCAATCCGATATACAGTCTGAGGTCAGAGCAGGCAGAGTACATGAAATCCGATATACAGTCTGAGGTCAGAGCAGGCAGAGTACATGTAATCCAATAAACAGTCTGAGGTCAGAGCAGGCAGAATAAGTGGAATCCGATATACAGTCTGAGGTCAGAGCAGGCAGAGTACATGTAATCCGATATACAGTCTGAGGTCAGAGCAGGCAGAGTACATGTAATCCAATAAACAGTCTGAGGTCAGAGCAGGCAGAGTACATGTAATCCGATATACAGTCTGAGGTCAGAGCAGGCAGAGTACATGTAATCCAATAAACAGTCTGAGGTCAGAGCAGGCAGAATAAGTGGAATCCGATATACAGTCTGAGGTCAGAGCAGGCAGAGTACATGTAATCCAATAAACAGTCTCAGGTCAGAGCAGGCAGAGTACATGTAATCCGATAAACAGTCTGAGGTCAGAGCAGGCAGAGTACATGTAATCCAATAAACAGTCTGAGGTCAGAGCAGGCAGAGTACATGCAATCCGATATACAGTCTGAGGTCAGAGCAGGCAGAGTACATGAAATCCGATATACAGTCTGAGGTCAGAGCAGGCAGAGTACATGTAATCCAATAAACAGTCTGAGGTCAGAGCAGGCAGAATAAGTGGAATCCGATATACAGTCTGAGGTCAGAGCAGGCAGAGTACATGTAATCCGATATACAGTCTGAGGTCAGAGCAGGCAGAGTACATGTAATCCGATATACAGTCTGAGGTCAGAGCAGGCAGAATAAGTGGAATCCGATATACAGTCTGAGGTCAGAGCAGGCAGAGTACATGTAATCCAATAAACAGTCTCAGGTCAGAGCAGGCAGAGTACATGTAATCCGATAAACAGTCTGAGGTCAGAGCAGGCAGAGTACATGCAATCCGATAAACAGTCTGAGTTCAGAGCAGGCAGAATAAGTGCAATCCAATAAACAGTCTGAGGTCAGAGCAGGCAGAATACATGCAATCCGATATACAGTCTGAGGTCAGAGCGGGCAGAGTACATGCAATCCGATATACAGTCTGAGGTCAGAGCAGGCAGAATACATGCAATCCGATATACAGTCTGAGGTCAGAGCAGGCAGAATACGTGCAATCCGATAAACAGTCTGAGGTCAGAGCAGGCAGAGTACATGCAATCCGATAAACAGTCTGAGGTCAGAGCAGGCAGAGTACATGCAATCCGATATACAGTCTGAGGTCAGAGCAGGCAGAGTACATGAAATCCGATATACAGTCTGAGGTCAGAGCAGGCAGAGTACATGTAATCCAATAAACAGTCTGAGGTCAGAGCAGGCAGAATAAGTGGAATCCGATATACAGTCTGAGGTCAGAGCAGGCAGAGTACATGTAATCCGATATACAGTCTGAGGTCAGAGCAGGCAGAGTACATGTAATCCAATAAACAGTCTGAGGTCAGAGCAGGCAGAGTACATGTAATCCGATATACAGTCTGAGGTCAGAGCAGGCAGAGTACATGTAATCCAATAAACAGTCTGAGGTCAGAGCAGGCAGAGTACATGTAATCCGATATACAGTCTGAGTTCAGAGCAGGCAGAATAAGTGGAATCCGATATACAGTCTGAGGTCAGAGCAGGCAGAGTACATGTAATCCAATAAACAGTCTCAGGTCAGAGCAGGCAGAGTACATGTAATCCGATAAACAGTCTGAGGTCAGAGCAGGCAGAGTACATGTAATCCAATAAACAGTCTGAGGTCAGAGCAGGCAGAGTACATGTAATCCAATATACAGTCTGAGGTCAGAGCAGGCAGAATAAGTGGAATCCGATATACAGTCTGAGGTCAGAGCAGGCAGAGTACATGTAATCCAATAAACAGTCTCAGGTCAGAGCAGGCAGAGTACATGTAATCCGATAAACAGTCTGAGGTCAGAGCAGGCAGAGTACATGCAATCCGATAAACAGTCTGAGTTCAGAGCAGGCAGCATAAGTGCAATCCAATAAACAGTCTGAGGTCAGAGCAGGCAGAATACATGCAATCTGATATACAGTCTGAGGTCAGAGCAGGCAGAGTACATGCAATCCGATATACAGTCTGAGGTCAGAGCAGGCAGAATACATGCAATCCGATATACAGTCTGAGGTCAGAGCAGGCAGAGTACATGCAATCCGATATACAGTCTGAGGTCAGAGCAGGCAGAATACATGCAATCCGATATACAGTCTGAGGTCAGAGCAGGCAGAATACGTGCAATCCGATAAACAGTCTGAGGTCAGAGCAGGCAGAGTACATGCAATCCGATAAACAGTCTAAGGTCAGAGCAAGCAGAGTACATGCAATCCGATATACAGTCTGAGGTCAGAGCAGGCAGAGTACATGAAATCCGATATACAGTCTGAGGTCAGAGCAGGCAGAGTACATGTAATCCAATAAACAGTCTGAGGTCAGAGCAGGCAGAATAAGTGGAATCCGATATACAGTCTGAGGTCAGAGCAGGCAGAGTACATGTAATCCGATAAACAGTCTGAGGTCAGAGCAGGCAGAGTACATGTAATCCAATAAACAGTCTGAGGTCAGAGCAGGCAGAGTACATGTAATCCGATATACAGTCTGAGGTCAGAGCAGGCAGAGTACATGTAATCCAATAAACAGTCTGAGGTCAGAGCAGGCAGAATAAGTGGAATCCGATATACAGTCTGAGGTCAGAGCAGGCAGAGTACATGTAATCCAATAAACAGTCTCAGGTCAGAGCAGGCAGAGTACATGTAATCCGATAAACAGTCTGAGGTCAGAGCAGGCAGAGTACATGTAATCCAATAAACAGTCTGAGGTCAGAGCAGGCAGAGTACATGCAATCCGATATACAGTCTGAGGTCAGAGCAGGCAGAGTACATGAAATCCGATATACAGTCTGAGGTCAGAGCAGGCAGAGTACATGTAATCCAATAAACAGTCTGAGGTCAGAGCAGGCAGAATAAGTGGAATCCGATATACAGTCTGAGGTCAGAGCAGGCAGAGTACATGTAATCCGATATACAGTCTGAGGTCAGAGCAGGCAGAGTACATGTAATCCAATAAACAGTCTGAGGTCAGAGCAGGCAGAGTACATGTAATCCGATATACAGTCTGAGGTCAGAGCAGGCAGAGTACATGTAATCCAATAAACAGTCTGAGGTCAGAGCAGGCAGAGTACATGTAATCCGATATACAGTCTGAGTTCAGAGCAGGCAGAATAAGTGGAATCCGATATACAGTCTGAGGTCAGAGCAGGCAGAGTACATGTAATCCAATAAACAGTCTCAGGTCAGAGCAGGCAGAGTACATGTAATCCGATAAACAGTCTGAGGTCAGAGCAGGCAGAGTACATGTAATCCAATAAACAGTCTGAGGTCAGAGCAGGCAGAGTACATGTAATCCAATATACAGTCTGAGGTCAGAGCAGGCAGAATAAGTGGAATCCGATATACAGTCTGAGGTCAGAGCAGGCAGAGTACATGTAATCCAATAAACAGTCTCAGGTCAGAGCAGGCAGAGTACATGTAATCCGATAAACAGTCTGAGGTCAGAGCAGGCAGAGTACATGCAATCCGATAAACAGTCTGAGTTCAGAGCAGGCAGCATAAGTGCAATCCAATAAACAGTCTGAGGTCAGAGCAGGCAGAATACATGCAATCCGATATACAGTCTGAGGTCAGAGCAGGCAGAGTACATGCAATCCGATATACAGTCTGAGGTCAGAGCAGGCAGAATACATGCAATCCGATATACAGTCTGAGGTCAGAGCAGGCAGAGTACATGCAATCCGATATACAGTCTGAGGTCAGAGCAGGCAGAATACATGCAATCCGATATACAGTCTGAGGTCAGAGCAGGCAGAGTACATGAAATCCGATAAACAGTCTGAGGTCAGAGCAGGCAGAGTACATGCAATCCGATAAACAGTCTGAGGTCAGAGCAGGCAGAGTACATGCAATCCGATATACAGTCTGAGGTCAGAGCAGGCAGAGTACATGAAATCCGATATACAGTCTGAGGTCAGAGCAGGCAGAGTACATGTAATCCAATAAACAGTCTGAGGTCAGAGCAGGCAGAATAAGTGGAATCCGATATACAGTCTGAGGTCAGAGCAGGCAGAGTACATGTAATCCGATATACAGTCTGAGGTCAGAGCAGGCAGAGTACATGTAATCCAATAAACAGTCTGAGGTCAGAGCAGGCAGAGTACATGTAATCCGATATACAGTCTGAGGTCAGAGCAGGCAGAGTACATGTAATCCAATAAACAGTCTGAGGTCAGAGCAGGCAGAATAAGTGGAATCCGATATACAGTCTGAGGTCAGAGCAGGCAGAGTACATGTAATCCGATATACAGTCTGAGGTCAGAGCAGGCAGAGTACATGTAATCCAATAAACAGTCTGAGGTCAGAGCAGGCAGAGTACATGTAATCCGATATACAGTCTGAGGTCAGAGCAGGCAGAGTACATGTAATCCAATAAACAGTCTGAGGTCAGAGCAGGCAGAGTACATGTAATCCGATATACAGTCTGAGTTCAGAGCAGGCAGAATAAGTGGAATCCGATATACAGTCTGAGGTCAGAGCAGGCAGAGTACATGTAATCCAATAAACAGTCTCAGGTCAGAGCAGGCAGAGTACATGTAATCCGATAAACAGTCTGAGGTCAGAGCAGGCAGAGTACATGTAATCCAATAAACAGTCTGAGGTCAGAGCAGGCAGAGTACATGTAATCCAATATACAGTCTGAGGTCAGAGCAGGCAGAATAAGTGGAATCCGATATACAGTCTGAGGTCAGAGCAGGCAGAGTACATGTAATCCAATAAACAGTCTCAGGTCAGAGCAGGCAGAGTACATGTAATCCGATAAACAGTCTGAGGTCAGAGCAGGCAGAGTACATGCAATCCGATAAACAGTCTGAGTTCAGAGCAGGCAGCATAAGTGCAATCCAATAAACAGTCTGAGGTCAGAGCAGGCAGAATACATGCAATCTGATATACAGTCTGAGGTCAGAGCAGGCAGAGTACATGCAATCCGATATACAGTCTGAGGTCAGAGCAGGCAGAATACATGCAATCCGATATACAGTCTGAGGTCAGAGCAGGCAGAGTACATGCAATCCGATAAACAGTCTGAGGTCAGAGCAGGCAGAATACATGCAATCCGATATACAGTCTGAGGTCAGAGCAGGCAGAATACGTGCAATCCGATAAACAGTCTGAGGTCAGAGCAGGCAGAGTACATGCAATCCGATAAACAGTCTGAGGTCAGAGCAGGCAGAGTACATGCAATCCGATATACAGTCTGAGGTCAGAGCAGGCAGAGTACATGAAATCCGATATACAGTCTGAGGTCAGAGCAGGCAGAGTACATGTAATCCAATAAACAGTCTGAGGTCAGAGCAGGCAGAGTACATGTAATCCGATATACAGTCTGAGGTCAGAGCAGGCAGAGTACATGTAATCCGATATACAGTCTGAGGTCAGAGCAGGCAGAGTACATGTAATCCAATAAACAGTCTGAGGTCAGAGCAGGCAGAGTACATGTAATCCGATATACAGTCTGAGGTCAGAGCAGGCAGAGTACATGTAATCCAATAAACAGTCTGAGGTCAGAGCAGGCAGAATACATGCAATCCGATATACAGTCTGAGGTCAGAGCAGGCAGAGTACATGCAATCCGATAAACAGTCTGAGGTCAGAGCAGGCAGAATAAGTGCAATTCGATATACAGTCTGAGGTCAGAGCAGGCAGAGTACATGTAATCCAATAAACAGTCTGAGGTCAGAGCAGGCAGAGTACATGCAATCCGATATACAGTCTGAGGTCAGAGCAGGCAGAGTACAGTGGAATCCGATATACAGTCTGAGGTCAGAGCAGGCAGAGTACATGTAATCCAATAAACAGTCTGAGGTCAGAGCAGGCAGAATAAGTGGAATCCGATATACAGTCTGAGGTCAGAGCAGGCAGAGTACATGTAATCCGATATACAGTCTGAGGTCAGAGCAGGCAGAGTACATGTAATCCAATAAACAGTCTGAGGTCAGAGCAGGCAGAGTACATGTAATCCGATATACAGTCTGAGGTCAGAGCAGGCAGAGTACATGTAATCCAATAAACAGTCTGAGGTCAGAGCAGGCAGAGTACATGTAATCCGATATACAGTCTGAGGTCAGAGCAGGCAGAATAAGTGGAATCCGATATACAGTCTGAGGTCAGAGCAGGCAGAGTACATGTAATCCAATAAACAGTCTCAGGTCAGAGCAGGCAGAGTACATGTAATCCGATAAACAGTCTGAGGTCAGAGCAGGCAGAGTACATGTAATCCAATAAACAGTCTGAGGTCAGAGCAGGCAGAGTACATGTAATCCAATAAACAGTCTGAGGTCAGAGCAGGCAGAATAAGTGGAATCCGATATACAGTCTGAGGTCAGAGCAGGCAGAGTACATGTAATCCAATAAACAGTCTCAGGTCAGAGCAGGCAGAGTACATGTAATCCGATAAACAGTCTGAGGTCAGAGCAGGCAGAGTACATGCAATCCGATAAACAGTCTGAGTTCAGAGCAGGCAGCATAAGTGCAATCCGATAAACAGTCTGAGGTCAGAGCAGGCAGAGTACATGCAATCCGATAAACAGTCTGAGGTCAGAGCAGGCAGAGTACATGCAATCCGATATACAGTCTGAGGTCAGAGCAGGCAGAATACATGCAATCCGATATACAGTCTGAGGTCAGAGCAGGCAGAGTACATGCAATCCGATATACAGTCTGAGGTCAGAGCAGGCAGAATACATGCAATCCGATAAACAGTCTGAGGTCAGAGCAGGCAGAATACGTGCAATCCGATAAACAGTCTGAGGTCAGAGCAGGCAGAGTACATGCAATCCGATAAACAGTCTGAGGTCAGAGCAGGCAGAGTACATGCAATCCGATATACAGTCTGAGGTCAGAGCAGGCAGAGTACATGAAATCCGATATACAGTCTGAGGTCAGAGCAGGCAGAGTACATGTAATCCAATAAACAGTCTGAGGTCAGAGCAGGCAGAATAAGTGGAATCCGATATACAGTCTGAGGTCAGAGCAGGCAGAGTACATGTAATCCGATATACAGTCTGAGGTCAGAGCAGGCAGAGTACATGTAATCCAATAAACAGTCTGAGGTCAGAGCAGGCAGAGTACATGTAATCCGATATACAGTCTGAGGTCAGAGCAGGCAGAGTACATGTAATCCAATAAACAGTCTGAGGTCAGAGCAGGCAGAATAAGTGGAATCCGATATACAGTCTGAGGTCAGAGCAGGCAGAGTACATATAATCCAATAAACAGTCTGAGGTCAGAGCAGGCAGAGTACATGTAATCCGATATACAGTCTGAGTTCAGAGCAGGCAGAATAAGTGGAATCCGATATACAGTCTGAGGTCAGAGCAGGCAGAGTACATGTAATCCAATAAACAGTCTCAGGTCAGAGCAGGCAGAGTACATGTAATCCGATAAACAGTCTGAGGTCAGAGCAGGCAGAGTACATGTAATCCAATAAACAGTCTGAGGTCAGAGCAGGCAGAGTACATGCAATCCGATAAACAGTCTGAGGTCAGAGCAGGCAGAGTACATGCAATCCGATATACAGTCTGAGGTCAGAGCAGGCAGAATAAGTGGAATCCGATATACAGTCTGAGGTCAGAGCAGGCAGAGTACATGTAATCCAATAAACAGTCTGAGTTCAGAGCAGGCAGAGTACATGTAATCCGATATACAGTCTGAGGTCAGAGCAGGCAGAATAAGTGGAATCCGATATACAGTCTGAGGTCAGAGCAGGCAGAGTACATGTAATCCAATAAACAGTCTCAGGTCAGAGCAGGCAGAGTACATGTAATCCGATAAACAGTCTGAGGTCAGAGCAGGCAGAATAAGTGCAATCCAATAAACAGTCTGAGGTCAGAGCAGGCAGAATACATGCAATCCGATATACAGTCTGAGGTCAGAGCAGGCAGAGTACATGCAATCCGATATACAGTCTGAGGTCAGAGCAGGCAGAATACATGCAATCCGATATACAGTCTGAGGTCAGAGCAGGCAGAATACATGCAATCCGATATACAGTCTGAGGTCAGAGCAGGCAGAATACGTGCAATCCGATAAACAGTCTGAGGTCAGAGCAGGCAGAGTACATGCAATCCGATAAACAGTCTGAGGTCAGAGTAGGCAGAGTACATGCAATCCGATATACAGTCTGAGGTCAGAGCAGGCAGAGTACATGAAATCCGATATACAGTCTGAGGTCAGAGCAGGCAGAGTACATGTAATCCAATAAACAGTCTGAGGTCAGAGCAGGCAGAATAAGTGGAATCCGATATACAGTCTGAGGTCAGAGCAGGCAGAGTACATGTAATCCGATATACAGTCTGAGGTCAGAGCAGGCAGAGTACATGTAATCCAATAAACAGTCTGAGGTCAGAGCAGGCAGAGTACATGTAATCCGATATACAGTCTGAGGTCAGAGCAGGCAGAGTACATGTAATCCAATAAACAGTCTGAGGTCAGAGCAGGCAGAATAAGTGGAATCCGATATACAGTCTGAGGTCAGAGCAGGCAGAGTACATGTAATCCAATAAACAGTCTCAGGTCAGAGCAGGCAGAGTACATGTAATCCGATAAACAGTCTGAGGTCAGAGCAGGCAGAGTACATGTAATCCAATAAACAGTCTGAGGTCAGAGCAGGCAGAGTACATGCAATCCGATATACAGTCTGAGGTCAGAGCAGGCAGAGTACATGAAATCCGATATACAGTCTGAGGTCAGAGCAGGCAGAGTACATGTAATCCAATAAACAGTCTGAGGTCAGAGCAGGCAGAATAAGTGGAATCCGATATACAGTCTGAGGTCAGAGCAGGCAGAGTACATGTAATCCAATAAACAGTCTGAGGTCAGAGCAGGCAGAGTACATGTAATCCGATATACAGTCTGAGGTCAGAGCAGGCAGAGTACATGTAATCCAATAAACAGTCTGAGGTCAGAGCAGGCAGAGTACATGTAATCCGATATACAGTCTGAGTTCAGAGCAGGCAGAATAAGTGGAATCCGATATACAGTCTGAGGTCAGAGCAGGCAGAGTACATGTAATCCAATAAACAGTCTGAGGTCAGAGCAGGCAGAGTACATGTAATCCGATAAACAGTCTGAGGTCAGAGCAGGCAGAGTACATGTAATCCAATAAACAGTCTGAGGTCAGAGCAGGCAGAGTACATGTAATCCAATATACAGTCTGAGGTCAGAGCAGGCAGAATAAGTGGAATCCGATATACAGTCTGAGGTCAGAGCAGGCAGAGTACATGTAATCCAATAAACAGTCTCAGGTCAGAGCAGGCAGAGTACATGAAATCCGATAAACAGTCTGAGGTCAGAGCAGGCAGAGTACATGCAATCCGATAAACAGTCTGAGTTCAGAGCAGGCAGAATAAGTGCAATCCAATAAACAGTCTGAGGTCAGAGCAGGCAGAATACATGCAATCCGATATACAGTCTGAGGTCAGAGCAGGCAGAGTACATGCAATCCGATATACAGTCTGAGGTCAGAGCAGGCAGAATACATGCAATCCGATATACAGTCTGAGGTCAGAGCAGGCAGAGTACATGCAATCCGATATACAGTCTGAGGTCAGAGCAGGCAGAATACATGCAATCCGATATACAGTCTGAGGTCAGAGCAGGCAGAATACGTGCAATCCGATAAACAGTCTGAGGTCAGAGCAGGCAGAGTACATGCAATCCGATAAACAGTCTGAGGTCAGAGCAGGCAGAGTACATGCAATCCGATAAACAGTCTGAGGTCAGAGCAGGCAGAGTACATGAAATCCGATATACAGTCTGAGGTCAGAGCAGGCAGAGTACATGTAATCCAATAAACAGTCTGAGGTCAGAGCAGGCAGAATAAGTGGAATCCGATATACAGTCTGAGGTCAGAGCAGGCAGAGTACATGTAATCCGATATACAGTCTGAGGTCAGAGCAGGCAGAGTACATGTAATCCAATAAACAGTCTGAGGTCAGAGCAGGCAGAGTACATGTAATCCGATATACAGTCTGAGGTCAGAGCAGGCAGAGTACATGAAATCCAATAAACAGTCTGAGGTCAGAGCAGGCAGAATAAGTGGAATCCGATATACAGTCTGAGGTCAGAGCAGGCAGAGTACATGTAATCCAATAAACAGTCTCAGGTCAGAGCAGGCAGAGTACATGTAATCCGATAAACAGTCTGAGGTCAGAGCAGGCAGAGTACATGTAATCCAATAAACAGTCTGAGGTCAGAGCAGGCAGAGTACATGTAATCCGATATACAGTCTGAGGTCAGAGCAGGCAGAATAAGTGGAATCCGATATACAGTCTGAGGTCAGAGCAGGCAGAGTACATGTAATCCAATAAACAGTCTCAGGTCAGAGCAGGCAGAGTACATGTAATCCGATAAACAGTCTGAGGTCAGAGCAGGCAGAGTACATGTAATCCAATAAACAGTCTGAGGTCAGAGCAGGCAGAGTACATGCAATCCGATATACAGTCTGAGGTCAGAGCAGGCAGAGTACATGAAATCCGATATACAGTCTGAGGTCAGAGCAGGCAGAGTACATGTAATCCAATAAACAGTCTGAGGTCAGAGCAGGCAGAATAAGTGGAATCCGATATACAGTCTGAGGTCAGAGCAGGCAGAGTACATGTAATCCAATAAACAGTCTGAGGTCAGAGCAGGCAGAGTACATGTAATCCGATATACAGTCTGAGGTCAGAGCAGGCAGAGTACATGTAATCCAATAAACAGTCTGAGGTCAGAGCAGGCAGAGTACATGTAATCCGATATACAGTCTGAGTTCAGAGCAGGCAGAATAAGTGGAATCCGATATACAGTCTGAGGTCAGAGCAGGCAGAGTACATGTAATCCAATAAACAGTCTCAGGTCAGAGCAGGCAGAGTACATGTAATCCGATAAACAGTCTGAGGTCAGAGCAGGCAGAGTACATGTAATCCAATAAACAGTCTGAGGTCAGAGCAGGCAGAGTACATGTAATCCAATATACAGTCTGAGGTCAGAGCAGGCAGAATAAGTGGAATCCGATATACAGTCTGAGGTCAGAGCAGGCAGAGTACATGTAATCCAATAAACAGTCTCAGGTCAGAGCAGGCAGAGTACATGTAATCCGATAAACAGTCTGAGGTCAGAGCAGGCAGAGTACATGCAATCCGATAAACAGTCTGAGTTCAGAGCAGGCAGCATAAGTGCAATCCAATAAACAGTCTGAGGTCAGAGCAGGCAGAATACATGCAATCCGATATACAGTCTGAGGTCAGAGCAGGCAGAGTACATGCAATCCGATATACAGTCTGAGGTCAGAGCAGGCAGAATACATGCAATCCGATATACAGTCTGAGGTCAGAGCAGGCAGAGTACATGCAATCCGATAAACAGTCTGAGGTCAGAGCAGGCAGAATACATGCAATCCGATATACAGTCTGAGGTCAGAGCAGGCAGAATACGTGCAATCCGATAAACAGTCTGAGGTCAGAGCAGGCAGAGTACATGCAATCCGATAAACAGTCTGAGGTCAGAGCAGGCAGAGTACATGCAATCCGATATACAGTCTGAGGTCAGAGCAGGCAGAGTACATGAAATCCGATATACAGTCTGAGGTCAGAGCAGGCAGAGTACATGTAATCCAATAAACAGTCTGAGGTCAGAGCAGGCAGAATAAGTGGAATCCGATATACAGTCTGAGGTCAGAGCAGGCAGAGTACATGTAATCCGATATACAGTCTGAGGTCAGAGCAGGCAGAGTACATGTAATCCAATAAACAGTCTGAGGTCAGAGCAGGCAGAGTACATGTAATCCGATATACAGTCTGAGGTCAGAGCAGGCAGAGTACATGAAATCCAATAAACAGTCTGAGGTCAGAGCAGGCAGAATAAGTGGAATCCGATATACAGTCTGAGGTCAGAGCAGGCAGAGTACATGTAATCCAATAAACAGTCTCAGGTCAGAGCAGGCAGAGTACATGTAATCCGATAAACAGTCTGAGGTCAGAGCAGGCAGAGTACATGTAATCCAATAAACAGTCTGAGGTCAGAGCAGGCAGAGTACATGTAATCCGATATACAGTCTGAGGTCAGAGCAGGCAGAATAAGTGGAATCCGATATACAGTCTGAGGTCAGAGCAGGCAGAGTACATGTAATCCAATAAACAGTCTCAGGTCAGAGCAGGCAGAGTACATGTAATCCGATAAACAGTCTGAGGTCAGAGCAGGCAGAGTACATGCAATCCGATAAACAGTCTGAGTTCAGAGCAGGCAGAATAAGTGCAATCCAATAAACAGTCTGAGGTCAGAGCAGGCAGAATACATGCAATCCGATATACAGTCTGAGGTCAGAGCAGGCAGAGTACATGCAATCCGATATACAGTCTGAGGTCAGAGCAGGCAGAATACATGCAATCCGATATACAGTCTGAGGTCAGAGCAGGCAGAATACGTGCAATCCGATAAACAGTCTGAGGTCAGAGCAGGCAGAGTACATGCAATCCGATAAACAGTCTGAGGTCAGAGCAGGCAGAGTACATGCAATCCGATAAACAGTCTGAGGTCAGAGCAGGCAGAGTACATGAAATCCGATATACAGTCTGAGGTCAGAGCAGGCAGAGTACATGTAATCCAATAAACAGTCTGAGGTCAGAGCAGGCAGAATAAGTGGAATCCGATATACAGTCTGAGGTCAGAGCAGGCAGAGTACATGTAATCCGATATACAGTCTGAGGTCAGAGCAGGCAGAGTACATGTAATCCAATAAACAGTCTGAGGTCAGAGCAGGCAGAGTACATGTAATCCGATATACAGTCTGAGGTCAGAGCAGGCAGAGTACATGTAATCCAATAAACAGTCTGAGGTCAGAGCAGGCAGAGTACATGTAATCCGATATACAGTCTGAGGTCAGAGCAGGCAGAGTACATGTAATCCAATAAACAGTCTGAGGTCAGAGCAGGCAGAGTACATGTAATCCGATATACAGTCTGAGTTCAGAGCAGGCAGAATAAGTGGAATCCGATATACAGTCTGAGGTCAGAGCAGGCAGAGTACATGTAATCCAATAAACAGTCTCAGGTCAGAGCAGGCAGAGTACATGTAATCCGATAAACAGTCTGAGGTCAGAGCAGGCAGAGTACATGTAATCCAATAAACAGTCTGAGGTCAGAGCAGGCAGAGTACATGCAATCCGATAAACAGTCTGAGGTCAGAGCAGGCAGAGTACATGCAATCCGATATACAGTCTGAGGTCAGAGCAGGCAGAATAAGTGGAATCCGATATACAGTCTGAGGTCAGAGCAGGCAGAGTACATGTAATCCAATAAACAGTCTGAGTTCAGAGCAGGCAGAGTACATGTAATCCGATATACAGTCTGAGGTCAGAGCAGGCAGAATAAGTGGAATCCGATATACAGTCTGAGGTCAGAGCAGGCAGAGTACATGTAATCCAATAAACAGTCTCAGGTCAGAGCAGGCAGAGTACATGTAATCCGATAAACAGTCTGAGGTCAGAGCAGGCAGAATAAGTGCAATCCAATAAACAGTCTGAGGTCAGAGCAGGCAGAATACATGCAATCCGATATACAGTCTGAGGTCAGAGCAGGCAGAGTACATGCAATCCGATATACAGTCTGAGGTCAGAGCAGGCAGAATACATGCAATCCGATATACAGTCTGAGGTCAGAGCAGGCAGAATACGTGCAATCCGATAAACAGTCTGAGGTCAGAGCAGGCAGAGTACATGCAATCCGATAAACAGTCTGAGGTCAGAGCAGGCAGAGTACATGCAATCCGATATACAGTCTGAGGTCAGAGCAGGCAGAGTACATGAAATCCGATATACAGTCTGAGGTCAGAGCAGGCAGAGTACATGTAATCCAATAAACAGTCTGAGGTCAGAGCAGGCAGAATAAGTGGAATCCGATATACAGTCTGAGGTCAGAGCAGGCAGAATAAGTGGAATCCGATATACAGTCTGAGGTCAGAGCAGGCAGAGTACATGTAATCCGATATACAGTCTGAGGTCAGAGCAGGCAGAGTACATGTAATCCAATAAACAGTCTGAGGTCAGAGCAGGCAGAGTACATGTAATCCGATATACAGTCTGAGGTCAGAGCAGGCAGAGTACATGTAATCCAATAAACAGTCTGAGGTCAGAGCAGGCAGAGTACATGTAATCCGATAAACAGTCTGAGGTCAGAGCAGGCAGAGTACATGCAATCTGATAAACAGTCTGAGGTCAGAGCAGGCAGAATACATGCAATCCGATATACAGTCTGAGGTCAGAGCAGGCAGAGTACATGCAATCAGATATACAGTCTGAGGTCAGAGCAGGCAGAGTACATGCAATCCGATATACAGTCTGAGGTCAGAGCAGGCAGAGTACATGTAATCCGATAAACAGTCTGAGGTCAGAGCAGGCAGAGTACATGCAATCCGATATACAGTCTGAGGTCAGAGCAGGCAGAGTACATGTAATCCGATATACAGTCTGAGGTCAGAGCAGGCAGAGTACATGTAATCCGATATACAGTCTGAGGTCAGAGCAGGCAGAGTACATTTAATCCGATAAACAGTCTGAGGTCAGAGCAGGCAGAGTACATGCAATCCGATATACAGTCTGAGGTCAGAGCAGGCAGAGTACATGTAATCCGATATACAGTCTGAGGTCAGAGCAGGCAGAGTACATGTAATCCAATAAACAGTCTGAGGTCAGAGCAGGCAGAGTACATGTAATCCGATAAACAGTCTGAGGTCAGAGCAGGCAGAGTACATGTAATCCAATAAACAGTCTGAGGTCAGAGCAGGCAGAGTACATGTAATCCGATATACAGTCTGAGGTCAGAGCAGGCAGAGTACATGTAATCCGATATACAGTCTGAGGTCAGAGCAGGCAGAGTACATGTAATCCGATATACAGTCTGAGGTCAGAGCAGGCAGAGTACATGTAATCCGATATACAGTCTGAGGTCAGAGCAGGCAGAGTACATGTAATCCGATATACAGTCTGAGGTCAGAGCAGGCAGAGTACATGTAATCCGATAAACAGTCTTAGGTCAGAGCAGGCAGAGTACATGTAATCCGATATACAGTCTGAGGTCAGAGCAGGCAGAGCACATGTAATCCGATATACTGTCTGAGGTCAGAGCAGGCAGAGTACATGAAATCCGATATACAGTCTGAGGTCAGAGCAGGCAGAGTACATGCAATCCGATAAACAGTCTGAGGTCAGAGCAGGCAGAATACATGTAATCCGATAAACAGTCTGAGTTCAGAGCAGGCAGAATACATGTAATCCGATATACAGTCTGAGGTCAGAGCAGGCAGAGTACATGCAATCCGATAAACAGTCTGAGGTCAGAGCAGGCAGAGTACATGCAATCCAATATACAGTCTGAGGTCAGAGCAGGCAGAGTACATGTAATCCGATAAACAGTCTGAGGTCAGAGCAGGCAGAGTACATGCAATCCGATAAACAGTCTGAGGTCAGAGCAGGCAGAGTACATGCAATCCGATGAACAGTCTGAGGTCAGAGCAGGCAGAATACATGTAATCCGATATACAGTCTGAGTTCAGAGCAGGCAGAGTACATGAAATCCGATATACAGTCTGAGGTCAGAGCAGGCAGAATACATGTAATCCGATAAACAGTCTGAGGTCAGAGCAGGCAGAATACATGTAATCTGATAAACAGTCTGAGGTCAGAGCAGGCAGAGTACATGTAATCCGATATACAGTCTGAGGTCAGAGCAGGCAGAGTACATGTAATCCAATAAACAGTCTGAGGTCAGAGCAGGCAGAGTACATGTAATCCGATATACAGTCTGAGGTCAGAGCAGGCAGAGTACATGTAATCCGATATACAGTCTGAGGTCAGAGCAGGCAGAGTACATGTAATCCAATAAACAGTCTGAGGTCAGAGCAGGCAGAGTACATGTAATCCGATATACAGTCTGAGGTCAGAGCAGGCAGAGTACATGCAATCCGATATACAGTCTGAGGTCAGAGCAGGCAGAGTACATGTAATCTAATATACAGTCTGAGGTCAGAGCAGGCAGAATACATGCAATCCGATATACAGTCTGAGGTCAGAGCAGGCAGAGTACATGCAATCCGATATACAGTCTGAGGTCAGAGCAGGCAGAGTACATGTAATCCGATATACAGTCTGAGGTCAGAGCAGGCAGAGTACATGCAATCCGATATACAGTCTGAGGTCAGAGCAGGCAGAGTACATGCAATCCGATATACAGTCTGAGGTCAGAGCAGGCAGAATACATGCAATCCGATATACAGTCTGAGGTCAGAGCAGGCAGAGTACATGTAATCCGATATACAGTCTGAGGTCAGAGCAGGCAGAGTACATGTAATCCGATAAACAGTCTTAGGTCAGAGCAGGCAGAGTACATGTAATCCGATATACAGTCTGAGGTCAGAGCAGGCAGAGTACATGTAATCCAATATACAGTCTGAGGTCAGAGCAGGCAGAGTACATGAAATCCGATATACAGTCTGAGGTCAGAGCAGGCAGAGTACATGCAATCCGATATACAGTCTGAGGTCAGACAGGCAGAATACATGTAATCCGATAAACAGTCTGATTTCAGAGCAGGCAGAATACATGTAATCCGATATACAGTCTGAGGTCAGAGCAGGCAGAGTACATGCAATCCGATAAACAGTCTGAGGTCAGAGCAGGCAGAGTACATGTAATCCGATAAACAGTCTGAGGTCAGAGCAGGCAGAGTACATGCAATCCGATGAACAGTCTGAGGTCAGAGCAGGCAGAATACATGTAATCCGATATACAGTCTGAGTTCAGAGCAGGCAGAGTACATGAAATCCGATATACAGTCTGAGGTCAGAGCAGGCAGAATACATGTAATCCGATATACAGTCTGAGGTCAGAGCAGGCAGAGTACATGCAATCCGATATACAGTCTGAGGTCAGAGCAGGCAGAATACATGTAATCCGATAAACAGTCTGAGTTCAGAGCAGGCAGAATACATGCAATCCGATATACAGTCTGAGGTCAGAGCAGGCAGAGTACATGAAATCCGATATACAGTCTAAGGTCAGAGCAGGCAGAGTACATGCAATCCGATATACAGTCTGAGGTCAGAGCAGGCAGAATACATGTAATCCGATAAACAGTCTGAGTTCAGAGCAGGCAGAATACATGCAATCCGATATACAGTCTGAGGTCAGAGCAGGCAGAGTACATGTAATCCGATAAACAGTCTGAGGTCAGAGCAGGCAGAGTACATGTAATCCGATAAACAGTCTGAGGTCAGAGCAGGAAGAGTACATGCAATCCGATGAACAGTCTGAGGTCAGAGCAGGCAGAATACATGTAATCCGATATACAGTCTGAGTTCAGAGCAGGCAGAGTACATCAAATCCGATATACAGTCTGAGGTCAGAGCAGGCAGAATACATGTAATCCGATAAACAGTCTGAGTTCAGAGCAGGCAGAATACATGTAATCCGATATACAGTCTGAGGTCAGAGCAGGCAGAGTACATGCAATCCGATAAACAGTCTGAGGTCAGAGCAGGCAGAGTACATGCAATCCGATATACAGTCTGAGGTCAGAGCAGGCAGAGTACATGCAATCCGATATACAGTCTGAGGTCAGAGCAGGCAGAATACATGTAATCCGATAAACAGTCTGAGGTCAGAGCAGGCAGAATACATGTAATCTGATAAACAGTCTGAGGTCAGAGCAGGCAGAGTACATGTAATCCGATATACAGTCTGAGGTCAGAGCAGGCAGAGTACATGTAATCCAATAAACAGTCTGAGGTCAGAGCAGGCAGAGTACATGTAATCCGATATACAGTCTGAGGTCAGAGCAGGCAGAGTACATGCAATCCGATATACAGTCTGAGGTCAGAGCAGGCAGAGTACATGTAATCCGATATACAGTCTGAGGTCAGAGCAGGCAGAATAAGTGCAATCCGATAAACAGTCTGAGGTCAGAGCAGGCAGAGTACATGCAATCCGATATACAGTCTGAGGTCAGAGCAGGCAGAGTACATGCAATCCGATATACAGTCTGAGGTCAGAGCAGGCAGAATACATGCAATCCGATATACAGTCTGAGGTCAGAGCAGGCAGAGTACATGCAATCCGATATACAGTCTGAGGTCAGAACAGGCAGAGTACATGAAATCCGATATACAGTCTGAGGTCAGAGCAGGCAGAGTACATGCAATCCGATAAACAGTCTGAGGTCAGAGCAGGCAGAGTACATGCTATCCGATGAACAGTCTGAGGTCAGAGCAGGCACAATACATGTAATCCGATATTCAGTCTGAGTTCAGAGCAGGCAGAGTACATGAAATACGATATACAGTCTGAGGTCAGAGCAGGCAGAATACATGTAATCCGATAAACAGTCTGAGGTCAGAGCAGGCAGAATACATGTAATCTGATAAACAGTCTGAGGTCAGAGCAGGCAGAGTACATGCAATCCGATATACAGTCTGAGGTCAGAGCAGGCAGAGTACATGCAATCCGATATACAGTCTGAGGTCAGAGCAGGCAGAGTACATGTAATCCGATATACAGTCTGAGGTCAGAGCAGGCAGTGTACATGTAATCCAATAAACAGTCTGAGGTCAGAGCAGGCAGAGTACATGTAATCCGATATACAGTCTGAGGTCAGAGCAGGCAGAGTACATGCAATCCGATATACAGTCTGAGGTCAGAGCAGGCAGAGTACATGTAATCTGATATACAGTCTGAGGTCAGAGCAGGAAGAATAAGTGCAATCCGATAAACAGTCTGAGGTCAGAGCAGGCAGAGTACATGCAATCCGATATACATTCTGAGGTCAGAGCAGGCAGAGTACATGCAATCCGATATACAGTCTGAGGTCAGAGCAGGCAGAATACATGCAATCCGATATACAGTCTGAGGTCAGAGCAGGCAGAGTACATGCAATCCGATATACAGTCTGAAGTCAGAGCAGGCAGAGTACATGAAATCCGATATACAGTCTGAGGTCAGAGCAGGCAGAGTACATGCAATCCGATAAACAGTCTGAGGTCAGAGCAGGCAGAGTACATGCAATCCGATATACAGTCTGAGGTCAGAGCAGGCAGAGTACATGTAATCCGATATACAGTCTGAGTTCAGAGCAGGCAGAGTACATGAAATCCGATATACAGTCTGAGGTCAGAGCAGGCAGAATACATGTAATCCGATAAACAGTCTGAGGTCAGAGCAGGCAGAATACATGTAATCTGATAAACAGTCTGAGGTCAGAGCAGGCAGAGTACATGTAATCCGATATACAGTCTGAGGTCAGAGCAGGCAGAGTACATGTAATCCAATAAACAGTCTGAGGTCAGAGCAGGCAGAGTACATGTAATCCGATATACAGTCTGAGGTCAGAGCAGGCAGAGTACATGCAATCCGATATACAGTCTGAGGTCAGAGCAGGCAGAATACATGCAATCCGATATACAGTCTGAGGTCAGAGCAGGCAGAATACATGTAATCCGATAAACAGTCTGAGGTCAGAGCAGGCAGAATACATGTAATCTGATAAACAGTCTGAGGTCAGAGCAGGCAGAGTACATGTAATCCGATATACAGTCTGAGGTCAGAGCAGGCAGAGTACATGTAATCCAATAAACAGTCTGAGGTCAGAGCAGGCAGAGTACATGTAATCCGATATACAGTCTGAGGTCAGAGCAGGCAGAGTACATGCAATCCGATATACAGTCTGAGGTCAGAGCAGGCAGAGTACATGTAATCTGATATACAGTCTGAGGTCAGAGCAGGCAGAATACATGCAATCCGATATACAGTCTGAGGTCAGAGCAGGCAGAGTACATGCAATCCGATATACAGTCTGAGGTCAGAGCAGGCAGAGTACATGTAATCCGATATACAGTCTGAGGTCAGAGCAGGCAGAGTACATGCAATCTGATATACAGTCTGAGGTCAGAGCAGGCAGAGTACATGCAATCCGATATACAGTCTGAGGTCAGAGCAGGCAGAGTACATGTAATCCGATATACAGTCTGAGGTCAGAGCAGGCAGAGTACATGTAATCCGATAAACAGTCTTAGGTCAGAGCAGGCAGAGTACATGTAATCCGATATACAGTCTGAGGTCAGAGCAGGCAGAGTACATGTAATCCGATATACAGTCTGAGGTCAGAGCAGGCAGAGTACATGAAATCCGATATACAGTCTGAGGTCAGAGCAGGCAGAGTACATGCAATCCGATATACAGTCTGAGGTCAGAGCAGGCAGAATACATGTAATCCGATAAACAGTCTGAGTTCAGAGCAGGCAGAATACATGTAATCCGATATACAGTCTGAGGTCAGAGCAGGCAGAGTACATGCAATCCGATAAACAGTCTGAGGTCAGAGCAGGCAGAGTACATGCAATCCGATATACAGTCTGAGGTCAGAGCAGGCAGAGTACATGTAATCCGATAAACAGTCTGAGGTCAGAGCAGGCAGAGTACATGTAATCCGATAAACAGTCTGAGGTCAGAGCAGGCAGAGTACATGCAATCCGATGAACAGTCTGAGGTCAGAGCAGGCAGAATACATGTAATCCGATATACAGTCTGAGTTCAGAGCAGGCAGAGTACATGAAATCCGATATACAGTCTGAGGTCAGAGCAGGCAGAATACATGTAATCCGATAAACAGTCTGAGTTCAGAGCAGGCAGAATACATGTAATCCGATATACAGTCTGAGGTCAGAGCAGGCAGAGTACATGCAATCCGATAAACAGTCTGAGGTCAGAGCAGGCAGAGTACATGCAATCCGATATACAGTCTGAGGTCAGAGCAGGCAGAGTACATGCAATCCGATATACAGTCTGAGGTCAGAGCAGGCAGAATACATGTAATCCGATAAACAGTCTGAGGTCAGAGCAGGCAGAATACATGTAATCTGATAAACAGTCTGAGGTCAGAGCAGGCAGAGTACATGTAATCCGATATACAGTCTGAGGTCAGAGCAGGCAGAGTACATGTAATCCAATAAACAGTCTGAGGTCAGAGCAGGCAGAGTACATGTAATCCGATATACAGTCTGAGGTCAGAGCAGGCAGAGTACATGCAATCCGATATACAGTCTGAGGTCAGAGCAGGCAGAGTACATGTAATCCGATATACAGTCTGAGGTCAGAGCAGGCAGAATAAGTGCAATCCGATAAACAGTCTGAGGTCAGAGCAGGCAGAGTACATGCAATCCGATATACAGTCTGAGGTCAGAGCAGGCAGAGTACATGCAATCCGATATACAGTCTGAGGTCAGAGCAGGCAGAATACATGCAATCCGATATACAGTCTGAGGTCAGAGCAGGCAGAGTACATGCAATCCGATATACAGTCTGAGGTCAGAACAGGCAGAGTACATGAAATCCGATATACAGTCTGAGGTCAGAGCAGGCAGAGTACATGCAATCCGATAAACAGTCTGAGGTCAGAGCAGGCAGAGTACATGCTATCCGATGAACAGTCTGAGGTCAGAGCAGGCACAATACATGTAATCCGATATTCAGTCTGAGTTCAGAGCAGGCAGAGTACATGAAATCCGATATACAGTCTGAGGTCAGAGCAGGCAGAATACATGTAATCCGATAAACAGTCTGAGGTCAGAGCAGGCAGAATACATGTAATCTGATAAACAGTCTGAGGTCAGAGCAGGCAGAGTACATGCAATCCGATATACAGTCTGAGGTCAGAGCAGGCAGAGTACATGCAATCCGATATACAGTCTGAGGTCAGAGCAGGCAGAGTACATGTAATCCGATATACAGTCTGAGGTCAGAGCAGGCAGAGTACATGTAATCCAATAAACAGTCTGAGGTCAGAGCAGGCAGAGTACATGTAATCCGATATACAGTCTGAGGTCAGAGCAGGCAGAGTACATGCAATCCGATATACAGTCTGAGGTCAGAGCAGGCAGAGTACATGTAATCCGATATACAGTCTGAGGTCAGAGCAGGCAGAATAAGTGCAATCCGATAAACAGTCTGAGGTCAGAGCAGGCAGAGTACATGCAATCCGATATACAGTCTGAGGTCAGAGCAGGCAGAGTACATGCAATCCGATATACAGTCTGAGGTCAGAGCAGGCAGAATACATGCAATCCGATATACAGTCTGAGGTCAGAGCAGGCAGAGTACATGCAATCCGATATACAGTCTGAGGTCAGAGCAGGCAGAGTACATGAAATCCGATATACAGTCTGAGGTCAGAGCAGGCAGAGTACATGCAATCCGATAAACAGTCTGAGGTCAGAGCAGGCAGAGTACATGCAATCCGATATACAGTCTGAGGTCAGAGCAGGCAGAGTACATGCAATCCGATATACAGTCTGAGGTCAGAGCAGACAAAGTACATGTAATCCGATATACAGTCTGAGGTCAGAGCAGGCAGAGTACATGCAATCCGATAAACAGTCTGAGGTCAGAGCAGGCAGAGTACATGTAATCCGATAAACAGTCTCAGGTCAGAGCAGGCAGAATACATGCAATCCGATATACAGTCTGAGGTCACAGCAGGCAGAATAAGTGCAATCCGATATACAGTCTGAGGTCAGAGCAGGCAGAGTACATGTAATCCGATATACAGTCTGAGGTCAGAGCAGGCAGAGTACATGTAATCTGATAAACAGTCTGAGGTCAGAGCAGGCAGAGTACATGCAATCCGATAAACAGTCTGAGGTCAGAGCAGGCAGAGTACATGCAATCCGATAAACAGTCTGAGGTCAGAGCAGGCAGAATAAGTGGAATCCGATAAACAGTCTAATGCTTGTGACGATTAGGACATGGGAATGTTGGTCCTTCGCCCACAGGAGTGTTCACCATATCTGATTACATTTCAGGCATATCTCAGCAGCATAAGGTACAGCTAACATGGCATATCATACTTGGGTGCAGGTACATGGTGCTGTTAAATGCAAGAAGACATTAGAGCATGCATAAAAATCATACAAACATAAAGCTGGGGTGTCCTCAGCAACGGTCACATAACAGCTCAACGTATGGTCCCTTTACACGGGACGATGTACAAGCAGAAGGAAGCATTCTATCCCGACATTTAGCTGATCACTAGTGGAGGAAACACATTTACATGCAGGGATCTCCTCCACAGTATAGGGAGCAGTGATCACTAATGCCATCGCTCGTCCTCATACAGAAGCGGTTCTTCCTCACAATCGCCTGCTCGTCAGTGGAGGAGACACATTTACATGCAGGGATCTCCTCCACAGTATAGGGAGCAGTGATCGCTAATGCCATCTATCGTCCTAATACAGAAGCGGTTCTTCCTCACAATCGCCTGCTCATCAGTGGAGGAGACATATTTACATGAGTGATCTCCTCCTCAGTAAAGGGAGCAGTGATCACAAATGCTTTCCCCATACTGTCTTGTTGTTTCCCCGCAGCAGATAGAGTTTATGCGCCCGCTTTGCCACCAGGAAACAAGGATATTTTGTGCTGCGCAGACAATCCGTTTGCAGATCAGTCAGTGTATTATCTGCAGGAGCGTAACGTACAATAATCCTGAGGTCTGGTAACCGGTGTCCATACACTACATACACTTACAATGTTATGTCTTATGAGCCGGTGTCCTGTGTGCAGATCAGTCAGTGTATTATCTGCAGGAGGATAACGTACAATAATCCTGAGGTCTGGTAACCTATTTATCTGCAGGAGGATAACGTACAATAATCCTGAGGTCTGGTAACCGGTGTCCATACACTACATACACTTACAATGTTATGTCTTATGAGCCGGTGTCCTGTGTGCAGATCAGTCAGTGTATTATCTGCAGGAAGGTAACGTACAATATTCCTGAGGTCTGGTAATCGGTGTCCATACACTACATACACTTACAATGTTATGTCTTATGAGCCGATGTTCTGTGTGCAGATCAGTCAGTGTATTATCTGCAGGAGGATAACGTACAATAATCCTTAGGTCTGGTAACCGGTGTCCATACACTACATACACTTACAATGTTATGTCTTATGAGCCGATGTTCTGTGTGCAGATCAGTCATTGTATTATCTGCAGGAGGGTAACGTACAATAATCCTGAGGTCTGGTAACCTGTGTCCATACACTACATACACTTACAATGTTATGTCTTATGAGCCGATGTTCTGTGTGCAGATCAGTCATTGTATTATCTGCAGGAGGGTAACGTACAATAATCCTGAGGTCTGGTAACCGGTGTCCATACACTACATACACTTACAATGTTATGTCTTATGAGTCATTGTCCTGTGTGCAGATTAGTCAGTGTATTATCTGCAGGAGGATAACGTACAATAATCCTGAGGTCTGGTAACCGGTGTCCATACACTACATACACTTACAATATTATGTCTTATGAGCCGGTGTCCTGAGTGCAGATCAGTCAGTGTATTACCTGCAGGAGGATAACGTACAATAATCCTGAGGTCTGGTAACCTGTATCCATACACTACATACACTTACAATGTTATGTCTTATGAGCCGATGTCCTGTGTGCAGATCAGTCAGTGTATTATCTGCAGGAGGATAACGTACAATAATCCTGAGGTCTGGTAACCGGTGTCCATACACTACATACACTTACAATGTTATGTCTTATGAGCCGGTGTCCTGTGTGCAGATCAGTCAGTGTATTATCTGCAGGAGGATAACGTACAATATTCCTGAGGT
The DNA here is from genome assembly GCF_905171765.1 of Bufo bufo. Lineage (NCBI taxonomy): Eukaryota > Metazoa > Chordata > Amphibia > Anura > Bufonidae > Bufo > Bufo bufo. Next base: position 2,533,469 of record NC_053395.1, on the reverse strand, counting down.
CTGGTAATCGGTGTCCATACACTACATACACTTACAATGTTATGTCTTATGAGTCATTGTCCTGTGTGCAGATCAGTCAGTGTATTATCTGCAGGAGGATAACGTACAATAATCCTTAGGTCTGGTAACCTGTGTCCATACACTACATACACTTACAATGTTATGTCTTATGAGCCGATGTTCTGTGTGCAGATCAGTCATTGTATTATCTGCAGGAGGGTAACGTACAATAATCCTGAGGTCTGGTAACCTGTGTCCATACACTAAATACACTTACAATGTTATGTCTTATGAGTCATTGTCCTGTGTGCAGATCAGTCAGTGTATTATCTGCAGGATCGTAACGTACAATAATCCTGAGGTCTGGTAATCTGTATCCATACACTACATATACTTACAATGTTATGTTTTATGAGCCGGCATCCTGTGTGCAGATCAGTCAGTGTATTATCTGCAGGAGGATAACGTACAATATTCCTGAGGTCTGGTAACCGGTGTCCATACACTACATACACTTACAATATTATGTCTTATGAGCCAGTGTTCTGTGTGCAGATCAGTCAGTGTATTATCTGCAGGAGGATAACGTACAATAATCCTGAGGTCTGGTAATCTGTATCCATACACTACATACACTTACAATGTTATGTCTTATGAGCCGATGTCCTGTGTGCAGATCAGTCAGTGTATTATCTGCAGGAGGATAACGTACAATAATCCTGAGGTCTGGTAACCGGTGTCCATACACTACATACACTTACAATGTTATGTCTTATGAGTCATTGTCCTGTGTGCAGATCAGTCAGTGTATTATCTGCAGGAGGGTAACGTACAATAATCCTGAGGTCTGGTAACCTGTGTCCATACACTACATACACTTACAATGTCATGTTTTATGAGCCGGTGTTCTGTGTGCAGATCAGTCAGTGTATTATGTGCAGGAGGGTAACGTACAATAATCCTGAGGTCTGGTATCCTGTGTTCATACACTACATACACTTACAATGTTATGTCTTGGTCATTGTCCTGTGTGCAGATCAGTCAGTGTATTATCTGCAGGAGGATAACGTACAATAACCCTGAGGTCTGGTAATCTGTATCCATACACTACATACACTTACAATGTTATGTCTTATGAGCCCACGGCCTGTGTGCAGATCAGTCAGTGTATTATCTGCAGGAGGGTAAAGTACAATAATCCTGAGGTCTGGTAACCTGTATCCATACACTACATACACTTACAATGTTATGTCTTATGAGCCGGTGTCCTGTGTGCAGATCAGTCAGTGTATTATCTGCAGGAGGATAACGTACAATAATCCTGAGGTCTGGTAACCTGTGTCCATACACTACATACACTTACAATGTTATGTCTTATGAGCCGGTGTTCTGTGTGCAGATCAGTCAGTGTATTATCTGCAGGAGGATAACGTACAATAATCCTGAGGTCTGGTAACCGGTGTCCATACACTACATACACTTACAATGTTATGTCTTATGAGCCGGTGTCCTGTGTGCAGATCAGTCAGTGTATTATCTGCAGGAAGGTAATGTACAATATTCCTGAGGTCTGGTAACCGGTGTCCATACACTACATACACTTACAATGTTATGTCTTATGAGTCATTGTCCTGTGTGCAGATCAGTCAGTGTATTTGTAACGGACCGTTTCAGCAGACAAGGGGTTAAAATCCGTTTAGGTGATAAGCCCCTTTCTGAGAGACAGGCCCAGCCACTGCAGGACACCAACTCCCGAACTGGATACAAAGTAGCACTCCAAACTGGAACCTCACGAATAGCTGCTAACAGACGAACAGGAATCAGCTTACACTTCTGGCAATCGGTCTTCTAACAGCATACAGCGAATCCCCCCAATAACGAGACAAGGCTCCGTGTTGAGGGTCAAACAGTGGTCTGAGGTGCTGGCACACCCAGCCTGGTTTTTATTACAGTTGTTGCAAATACAGGTCAGCCCACAGGGGTTTGAAATACAGCCAATCAATTTGTTACAACACATACAATGTTACAACAGCAACCAATCGTTCACGCCCCCAGAGGACCAGAATGAAGACTGACATAGGACAACATATCCCCACAATGCATCATGGTTTCCTCCTCTCTGTCCAGACAACCTGAAGAGCAATCCAATTATCTCTGAGGACAAAGGGAGATCGCCAATACACATGTGAGGACAACAGAACAGACATCACCATTTTAAACACACAATGGGACAATGGCACAATAGAAACACACCCGCATATTCCTCCCAAGCTGACAAGTTACACTTATTATAAATTGTTACAACTTTGTGAGTTTACATTGGCCATACATATAACTTACATTAATTCAAACAGTATAACGTGGGGACAAACCTATCCAAAATTCACTTGAATCGGTTCAGGGGTTTAAAAGTTAGTATATGGCCCTTAATCCTGGGGCAAGAGGCCAGCAGCCAGTCCTCTCCAAAACCCAGTGGCGAGGTTGGTTTCGCCACACATCTCCCCCCCCCCCAGGGAAGACTAACCAGATACCTGACCTCACGCCGGTCGGTACCTGAGTTAGTCTGGCAGCCCACCCACAACCCAATACTGGGCCTGTTGACTTTAGTAGCCTGTCTCTGTCCAGTGAGTCCACCAAGGTTATGTTGGAAGCTGGTACTCCCGGTCTCTGTGTTGCTCCCTGGCTTGGAGTGGAGGTTGCTTTGTGGGCAGGGATCAGCGGTACTCTGCCCTGGTGCCAGCGCTACCACGGAAGAAGCCTGGTTGGAGCCTGGTTGTTGGAGGGGGAGACCGACTGTCTCTACCCCCTGTGCTGTAAGTGCAGAGACCACGGTCCCATCTGCACTGTTGTGGGGCTTACTTTGTCCCCCTGGTGCGTTAAGCTGCCGCTGGGGAGAGGGGGTAATGAGCTCCTCTCCCATACATACTTCCAGCCGCTGGGGAGGGCGACCGACCGTCTCCGCTCCCAATACAGGGTCCTGCTGCTGGGGAAAGGACACTCTGCCGCTGGGGGACAGGACCGACTGTCTCTGCCCCCTGTAACTCCGCCTGCCGCTGGGGAATGGAGACTGGGCTCCCAATTCCCAAAAAAACATGCTGCTGCTGGGGGGCAGGAACAACAACCTCTGCCCCCTGTAACTCCGCCTGCCGCTGTGGAGGGAGGACGCTGCTCTCCTCTCCCTGCACTTCACACTGCCGCTGGGGAATGGAGACTGGGTCTGTCACCTTACTGTCCTGCTGAGCCTTCTCACTGGCGTGGAACAGCTGCTGGTAGCCCTGTTCCAGCTCCATCTCCCGGGTCACTAGGTGGACCAGGTCCTGCTCAATCTCATTAGTGTCGTCCCAGTCATACCTGCTCTCCCTCCATTCCAAGAGATCATGGAACCGGGCTTGTGTAGGGCTCCCAAACTCCAGCTCTGAAAAGGTCTCCGATAACAAGCCAGGACCATCAAACTCCTCTCCCTCCGGCTTGTCATGCTCAGCTGTCCTGGGTAGGTACTGTGCCCCATACCACCAGAGCGCCTGGTAGGCATCTTCCAGCCACAGCTCTCGCCATGCTAGGAGTTCCAATTCCTTTACCCATTCCTCCCGGGGCTGCTCTCCCAGGAAGGGCATCCGCAGGGCTACTCGCTTCTGCAACCGCTGGTCTTCCGTGGGGAGTCTCTCGTCCTGCATATACTCCACAATACCCAGTACCTGGTACCAGATGCCTTTGCGGACTGCATCTCGGTCATCCATGACACCCTCATCGTACTCCACTGCTGTTTCCATTCTGGTGCTGTCAGGGTCGCTGTACTGGGACATGCGTTGCCCTCAAATTGTAATTCCAGGGAATGATGTTTCTTTGTAGCTGTCCTTCTGGCTGTAGGAACGATCCCGCTGCTTGCCACCAATGTAACGGACCGTTTCAGCAGACAAGGGGTTAAAATCCGTTTAGGTGATAAGCCCCTTTCTGAGAGACAGGCACAGCTACTGCAGAACACCAACTCCCGAACTGGATACAAAGTAGCACTCCAAACTGGAACCTCACGAATAGCTGCTAGCAGACGAACAGGAAAAGCATACAATCCTGGCAATCGGTCCTCTAACAGCATACAGCGGATCCCCCCAATAACGAGACAAGGCTCCGTGTTGAGGGTCAAACAGTGGTCTGAGGTGCTGGCACACCCAGCCTGGTTTTTATTACAGTTGTTGCAAATACAGGTCCGCCCACAGAGGTTTGAAATACAGCCAATCAATATGTTACAACACATACAATGTTACAACAGCAACCAATCGTTCACGCCCCCAGAGGACCAGAATGAAGACTGACATAGGACAACATATCCCCACAATGCATCATGGTTTCCTCCTCTCTGTCCAGACAACCTGAAGAGCAATCCAATTATCTCTGAGGACAAAGGGAGATCGCCAATACACATGTGAGGACAACAGAACAGACATCACCATTTTAAACACACAATGGGACAATGGCACAATAGAAACACACCCGCATTTTCCTCCCAAGCTGACAAGTTACACTTATTATAAATTGTTACAACTTTGTGAGTTTACATTGGCCATACATATAACTTACATTAATTCAAACAGTATAACGTGGGGACAAACCTATCCAAAATTCACTTGAATCGGTTCAGGGGTTTAAAAGTTAGTATATGGCCCATAATCCTGGGGCAAGAGGCCAGCAGCCAGTTCTCTCCAAAACCCAGTGGCGAGGTTGGTTTTGCCACAGTATTATCTGCAGGAGGATAACGTACAATAATCCTGAGGTCTGGTAACCTGTGTCCATACACTACATACACTTACAATGTTATGTCTTATGAGCCGATGTTCTGTGTGCAGATCAGTCATTGTATTATCTGCAGGAGGGTAACGTACAATAATCCTGAGGTCTGGTAACCTATGTCCATACACTTACAATGTTATGTCTTTTGAGCCGGTGTTCTGTGTGCAGATCAGTCAGTGTATTATCTGCAGGAGGATAACGTACAATAATACTGAGGTCTGGTAACCTGTGTCCATACACTACATACACTTACAATGTTATGTCTTATGAGTCATTGTCCTGTGTGCAGATCAGTCAGTGTATTATCTGCAGGAGGATAACGTACAATAACCCTGAGGTCTGGTAACCTGTGTCCATACAATACATACACTAACAATGTTATGTTTTATGAGCCGGTGTCCTGTGTGCAGATCAGTCAGTGTATTATCTGCAGGAGGATAACGTACAATAATCCTGAGGTCTGGTAACCTGTGTCCATACACTACATACACTTACAATGTTATGTCTTATGAGTCATTGCCCTGTGTGCAGATCAGTCAGTGTATTATCTGCAGGTGGGTAACTTACAATAACCCTGAGGTTTGGTAACCTGTATCCATACACTACATACACTTACAATGTTATGTTTTATGAGCCGGTGTTCTGTGTGCAGATCAGTCAGTGTATTATCTGCAGGAGGGTAACGTACAATAATCCTGAGGTCTGGTAACCTGTATCCATACACTACATACACTTACAATGTTATGTCTTATGAGTCATTGTCCTGTGTGCAGATCAGTCAGTGTATTATCTGTAGGAGCGTAACGTACAATCATCCTGAGGTCTGGTAACCTGTGTTCATACACTACATACACTTACAATGTTATGTTTTATGAGTCATTGCCCTATGTGCAGATCAGTCAGTGTATTATCTGCAGGAGGATAACGTACAATAATACTGAGGTCTGGTAACCTGTGTCCATACACTACATACACTTACAATGTTATGTCTTATGAGTCATTGTCCTGTGTGCAGATCAGTCAGTGTATTATCTGCAGGAGGATAACGTACAATAACCCTGAGGTCTGGTAACCTGTGTCCATACAATACATACACTAACAATGTTATGTTTTATGAGCCGGTGTCCTGTGTGCAGATCAGTCAGTGTATTATCTGCAGGAGGATAACGTACAATAATCCTGAGGTCTGGTAACCTGTGTCCATACACTACATACACTTACAATGTTATGTCTTATGAGTCATTGCCCTGTGTGCAGATCAGTCAGTGTATTATCTGCAGGTGGGTAACTTACAATAACCCTGAGGTTTGGTAACCTGTATCCATACACTACATACACTTACAATGTTATGTTTTATGAGCCGGTGTTCTGTGTGCAGATCAGTCAGTGTATTATCTGCAGGAGGGTAACGTACAATAATCCTGAGGTCTGGTAACCTGTATCCATACACTACATACACTTACAATGTTATGTCTTATGAGTCATTGTCCTGTGTGCAGATCAGTCAGTGTATTATCTGTAGGAGCGTAACGTACAATCATCCTGAGGTCTGGTAACCTGTGTTCATACACTACATACACTTACAATGTTATGTTTTATGAGTCATTGCCCTATGTGCAGATCAGTCAGTGTATTATCTGCAGGAGGATAACGTACATAATCCTGAGGTCTGGTAACCTGTATCCATACACTACATACACTTACAATGTTATGTTTTATTAGCTGGTGTTCTGTGTGCAGATCAGTCAGTGTATTATCTGCAGGAGGGTAAAGTACAATAATCCTGAGGTCTGGAATCCTGTGTCCATACACTACATACACTTACAATGTGATGTCTTATGAGTCATTGTCCTGTGTGCAGATCAGTCAGTGTATTATCTGTAGGAGGATAACGTACAATCATCCTGAGATCTGGTAACCTGTGTCCATACACTACATACACTTACAATGTTATGTCTTATGAGCCGGTGTCCTGTGTGCAGATCAGTCAGTGTATTATCTGCAGGAGGGTAACGTACAATAATTCTGAGGTCTGGTAACCTGTGTCCATACACTACATACACTTACAATGTTATGTCTTTATGTCTTATAAGCCGGTGTCCTGTGTGCAGATCAGTCAGTGTATTATCTGCAGGAGGATAACGTACAATAATCCTGAGGTCTGGTAACCTGTGTCCATACACTACATACACTAACAATGTTATGTTTTATGAGCCGGTGTCCTGTGTGCAGATCAGTCAGTGTATTATCTGCAGGAGGATAACGTACAATAATCCTGAGGTCTGGTAACCTGTGTCCATACACTACATACACTTACAATGTTATGTCTTATGAGTCATTGCCCTGTGTGCAGATCAGTCAGTGTATTATCTGCAGGTGGGTAACTTACAATAACCCTGAGGTTTGGTAACCTGTATCCATACACTACATACACTTACAATGTTATGTTTTATGAGCCGGTGTTCTGTGTGCAGATCAGTCAGTGTATTATCTGCAGGAGGGTAACGTACAATAATCCTGAGGTCTGGTAACCTGTATCCATACACTACATACACTTACAATGTTATGTCTTATGAGTCATTGTCCTGTGTGCAGATCAGTCAGTGTATTATCTGTAGGAGCGTAACGTACAATCATCCTGAGGTCTGGTAACCTGTGTTCATACACTACATACACTTACAATGTTATGTTTTATGAGTCATTGCCCTATGTGCAGATCAGTCAGTGTATTATCTGCAGGAGGATAACGTACATAATCCTGAGGTCTGGTAACCTGTATCCATACACTACATACACTTACAATGTTATGTTTTATTAGCTGGTGTTCTGTGTGCAGATCAGTCAGTGTATTATCTGCAGGAGGGTAAAGTACAATAATCCTGAGGTCTGGAATCCTGTGTCCATACACTACATACACTTACAATGTGATGTCTTATGAGTCATTGTCCTGTGTGCAGATCAGTCAGTGTATTATCTGTAGGAGGATAACGTACAATCATCCTGAGATCTGGTAACCTGTGTCCATACACTACATACGCTTACAATGTTATGTCTTATGAGCCGGTGTCCTGTGTGCAGATCAGTCAGTGTATTATCTGCAGGAGGGTAACGTACAATAATTCTGAGGTCTGGTAACCTGTGTCCATACACTACATACACTTACAATGTTATGTCTTTATGTCTTATAAGCCGGTGTCCTGTGTGCAGATCAGTCAGTGTATTATCTGCAGGAGGATAACGTACAATAATCCTGAGGTCTGGTAACCTGTGTCCATACACTACATACACTTACAATGTTATGTCTTATAAGCCGGTGTCCTGTGTGCAGATCAGTCAGTGTATTATCTGCAGGAGGGTAACGTACAATAATTCTGAGGTCTGGTAACCTGTATCCATACACTACATACACTTACAATGTTATGTCTTATCAGCCGATGTCCTGTGTGCAGATCAGTCAGTGTATTATCTGCAGGAAGGTAACGTACAATAACCCTGAGGTCTGGTAACCTGTGTCCATACACTACATACACTAACAATGTTATGTTTTATGAGCCGGTGTCCTGTGTGCAGATCAGTCAGTGTATTATCTGCAGGAGGGTAACGTACAATAATCCTGAGGTCTGGTAACCTGTGTCCATACACTACGTGTTCTTACAAGAGACTTATAGGCCATACATGCTTCTCTTGAATTCTGGAAAGAAAGGCATGCAAATGAGCTCTTAACAAGCTCTGCCTCTAATATCACTAGACGTGCACTATAATGGCGCTGCGCGCAGTTTTACTACATTCGTTCAAAGCAAACCAGAAAAGGTTTATCTCAAACAAAATGAAGTGAAGGCGCCTCCCAGAAGCACAGAGTATTTCAGGACAGGGGTGCGCTGGTCTTATGAGAGGCGAGAGATATGAAGGTGCCTCTCAGCAGTACAGAGTCTTTCAGGACAGGGGTTGCCTGGTCTTATGAGAGGCCACAGATTTGAAGGCACCTCCCAGCAGCACAGATTATTTCAGGACAGGGGTGCACTGGTCTTATGAGAGGCCACAGATGTGAAGGTGCCTCCCAGCAGCACAGTGTATTTCAGGACAGGGGTACACTGGTCTTATGAGAGGCCACAGATGTGAAGGTGCCTCCCAGCAGCACAGTGTATTTCAGGACAGGGGTACACTGGTCTTATGAGAGGCCACAGATGTGAAGGTGCCTCCCAGCAGCACAGAGTATTTAAGGACAGGGGTGCGCTGGTCTTTTGAGAGGCCACAGATGTGAAGGTGCCTCCCAGCAGCACAGAGTCTTTCAGGACAAGGGTGCATTGGTCTTATGAGAGGCCACAGATGTGAACGTGCCTGGGGATTAAAGGTTTGTCACTGCGGTGGTTTTGTGGTGATTTCGGGCTCAGCGTGTGCACACCTTGTGAGCTGCTTCTGATGGTGGCCACTTCTGCTTCTCCTCTGGGCAGGGACCTGCTTTGAGGAAGTCACCGTCCTGCCGGCAGCACTCAGTCTGGGAGGGGGCGGCAGTCGTCTATATGGTTGTGCTGGACGCTGCAGCGGCGGACATGGCGGCTCCTCTGCGCTGGTTCCTCCTGGGTCTGGGTGAGTGATTCTCATGGGTCAGGACAATGTGATAATGTGTGCAGAGGCGGGCAGAGATACCATGCAGGGCATTCTGCCAGTTATGGTCTACAGATAGGACATCGTTCAGACAGTCGTCTTGTTATATACTGACTGCTCCCCATCCTGTACGGTACAATCATTCATACGTAGAAATCACTGACGATTGTATGTCTGGCTGCTCTTCTCATCACTAGGGCGGTCTACCTTCACATTCCTCCACACCGTCCACCCTCTGTCCCTTCTTTCCACATCAGTCCCTCCTTCCCTCGCCCTAGTTCAGTTCCCATACACTTTACACCCTCATACATTACCCTGACCCATCTCCCTCCACGGTGCAGCATACAAAACACCCATATAAATCTCTCACCCACTTGCTGTCTTTCTGTTCTCCTGCTACTAGCTGCAGGGGGTATTTCACCAAACCCTGGCCCTCCCTCTGTTGTAACTTCTCCTCTGCCACACAGAAACTCCACGTCCTCTCCAGTCTCTCTAAACTGCGCACTCTGGAACGCACGGTCGGTCTGTAATAAACTCCCCACAATCCATGATCTCTTCCTCTCACATTCTCTGAACTCGCTGGCCCTTACAGAAACCCTTGGACACTGCTTCCCCTGCTGCTCTCTCCTACGGTGGACTTCACTTCTCCCATACCCCCAGACCTGATGACAGGCACGGTGGAGGAGTAGGCATACTCCATTATAAATTTATGATCAAAACATACAATTTGGTTCTCAACATCGCCAAACAAAAGTACTTCACCTCTCTCATCTCCTCACTCTCAAATAACCCAAGATGACTTTTTGACACATTTCATTCTCTTCTAAGCCCTAAAGTTCCAGAATCTGTCACTGACCTCTGCGCTAATGGCATGGCCACTTCTCCCAGTCCCCAAATAATTTCAATCCTCCTTACTCCAATTCCTCCACATGCTCTCTCTCATCTTTTGACCCTATAATAGAGGAAGAAGTTTCCAGGCTTCTCTCTTCTTCTCGACCCACGGCCTGTAGCAGTGATCCTATTCCATCACACCTCCTCCAGTCACTCTCCCCGGCTGTCATCACTCACCTAACTACAACTGTGAACCTCTCTCTCTCTTCTGGTATCTTTCCCTCTTCTTTCACTCTATTATAACCCCACTACTAAAGAAACCATCTCTTGACCCGACCTGTGCTGCTAACTACCGACCTGTTTCTAACCTCCTCTTCATCTCTAAGCTCCTTGAACGTCTTGTCTACTATCGCTTAAGAAGCTATCTCTCTACAAACTCTCTTCTTGACCCCTTACAATCTGCCTATTGCCCTCTTCACTCTACAGAAACTGCCCTTACTAAAGTGTCTAACGATCTCCTAACAGCAAAAAGAAATGGTGACTATTCTCTACTGATTCTGCTGGAACTCTCTGCAGCGTTTGATACCGTAGACCATAAACTCCTCCTCACCATGCTCCACTCAATTGGCCTTAAGGACACTGCTCTCTTGGTTCTCTTCCTATCTCTCTGGTCGCTCCTTTAGTCTATCATTCGCTGGCTCTTCTTATCTGCTTCCTCTTGATGTCGGCGTTCCTCAGGGCTCAGTACTAGGTCCTCTACTCTTCTCCCTCTATACAGCCCCCATCGGACAGACTATCAGTAGATTTGGCTTTCGATACCATCTCTATGCTGACGACACCCAACTATACACTTCGTCCCCTGACATCACCCCTGCTTTACTCCAAAACACCAGTAATTGTCTGGCAGCTGTCTCTAACATCATGTCCTCTCTGTATCTAAAACTGATCCTTTCAAAAACCGAACTTCTTTTCTTTCCCCCATCTACTAACTCACCACCTAAACTTGACATTTCAATTTCGGTCTGCAGCACTATCATAACTCCTGTGCAACATGCCTGCTGTCTCGCGGCCACATTTGACTCTGATCTTTCCTCTGTTCCCCATATTCAATCACTTACACGCTCTTGTCATCTGCACCTCAAGAATATCTCCAGAATCCACCCTTTTCTTACAGTGGAAACTGCAAAAACTCTCCCTCTCACTAAACTCTCCCCCTTCAGTCTGTCCTAAATGCTGCAGCCAAGCTCATCTATCCATCCAACCGCTACACTGGTGCTACTAGTCTGTGTCAGTCTCTTCACTGGTTGCCCATCCACCACAGAATACAGTTCAAACTTCTCACCCTCACCCACAAAGCTCTCCAAAGTGCTGCTCCTCCATACATCTCCTCCCTCATCTCCATCTACCACCCTACTCCTGCTCTCCACAGTGCTGCACCTCCATGCATCTCCTCCCTCATCTCCATCTACCACCCTACTAGTGCTCTCCACAGTGCTGCACCTCCATACATCTCCTCCCTCATCTCCATCTACTACCCTACTAGTGCTCTCCACAGTGCTGCACCTCCATACATCTCCTCCTTCATCTCCATCTACCACCTTACTCCTGCTCTCCACAGTGCTGCACCTCCATACATCTCCTCCCTCATCTCCATCTACCACCCTACTCCTGCTCTCCACAGTGCTGCATCTCCATACATCTCCTCCCTCATCTCCATCTACCACCCTACTCCTGCTCTCCACAGTGCTGCACCTCCATACATCTCCTCCCTCATCTCCATCTACCACCCTACTCCTGCTCTCCACAGTGCTGCACCTCCATCCATCTCCTCCCTCATCTCCATCTACCACCCTACTAGTGCTCTCCACAGTGCTGCACCTCCATACATCTCCTCCCTCATCTCCATCTATTACCCTACTAGTGCTCTCCACAGTGCTGCACCTCCATACATCTCCTCCTTCATCTCCATCTACCACCCTACTAGTGCTCTCCACAGTGCTGCACCTCCATACATCTCCTCCCTCATCTCCATCTACCACCCTACTCCTGCTCTCCACAGTGCTGCACCTCCATACATCTCCTCCCTCTTCTCCATCTACCGCCCTGCTCTCCACAGTGCTGCACCTCCATACATCTCCTCCCTCATCTCCATCTACCGCCCTACTCCTGCGCTCCACAGTGCTGCACCTCCATACATCTCCTCCCTCATCTCCATCTACCACCCTACTCGTGCTCTCCACAGTGCTGCCCCTCCATACATCTCCTCCCTCATCTCCATCTACCACCCTACTCCTGCTCTCCACAGTGCTGCACCTCCATACATCTCCTGCTCATCTCCATCTACCCCCCTACTCCTGCTCTCCACAGTGCTGCACCTCCATACATCTCCTGCTCATCTCCATCTACCCCCCTACTCCTGCTGTCCACAGTGCTGCACCTCCATACATCTCCTCCCTCATCTCCATCTACCACCCTACTCCTGCTCTCCACAGTGCTGCACCTCCATACATCTCCTCCCTCATCTCCATCTACCGCCCTACTCCTGCGCTCCACAGTGCTACACCTCCATACATCTCCTCCTCATCTCCATCTACCACCCTACTCCTGCTCTCCACAGTGCTACACCTCCATACATCTCCTCCCTCATCTCCATCGACAACCCTACTCCTGCTCTCCACAGTACTGCACCTCTATACATCATCTCCCTCATCTCCATCTACCACCCTACTCCTGCTCTCCACAGTGCTGCACCTCCATACATCTCCTCCCTCATCTCCATCTACCGCCCTACTCCTGCGCTCCACAGTGCTGCACCTCCATACATCTCCTCCCTCATCTCCATCTACCACCCTACTCCTGCTCTCCACAGTGCTGCACCTCCATACATCTTCCCTAATCTCCATCTACCACCCTACTAGTGCTCTCCACAGTGCTGCATCTCCATACATCTCCTCCCTCATCTCCATCTACCACCCTACTCCTGCTCTCCACAGTGCTGCACCTCCATACATCTCCTCCTCATCTCCATCTACCACCCTACTCCTGCTCTCCACAGTGCTGCACCTCCATACATCTCCTCCCTCATCTCCATCTACCACCCTACTCCTGCTCTCCACAGTGCTGCACCTCCATACATCTCCTCCCTCATCTCCATCTACAACCCTACTCCTGCTCTCCACAGTGCTGCACCTCTATAAATCTCCTCCCTCATCTCCATCTACAACCCTACTCCTGCTCTCCACAGTGCTGCACCTCCATACATCTCCTCCCTCATCTCCATCTACCACCCTACTCCTGCTCTCCACAGTGCTGCACCTCCATACATCTCCTCCCTCATCTCCATCTACAACCCTACTCCTGCTCTCCACAGTGCTGCACCTCTATAAATCTCCTCTCTCATCTCCATCTACAACCCTACTCCTGCTCTCCACAGTGCTGCACCTCCATACATCTCCTCCCTCATCTCCATCTACCACCCTACTCCTGCTCTCCACAGTGCTGCACCTCCATACATCTCCTCCTCATCTCCATCTATCACCCTACTCCTGCTCTCCACAGTGCTGCACCTCCATACATCTCCTCCTCATCTCCATCTACCACCCTACTCCTGCTCTCCACAGTGCTGCACCTCCATACATCTCCTCCCTCATCTCCATCTACCACCCTACTCCTGCTCTCCACAGTGCTGCACCTCCATACATCTCCTCCTCATCTCCATCTATCACCCTACTCCTGCTCTCCACAGTGCTGCACCTCCATACATCTCCTCCCTCATCTCCATCTACCACCCTACTCCTGCTCACCACAGTGCTTCACCTCCATACATCCCCTCCCTCATCTCCATCTACCACCCTACTCCTGCTCTCCACAGTGCTGCACCTCCATACATCTCCTCCTCATCTCCATCTATCACCCTACTCCTGCTCTCCACAGTGCTGCACCTCCATACATCTCCTCCTCATCTCCATCTACCACCCTACTCCTGCTCTCCACAGTGCTGCACCTCCATACATCTCCTCCTCATCTCCATCTACCACCCTACTCCTGCTCTCCACAGTGCTGCACCTCCATACATCTCCTCCCTCATCTCCATCTACCATCCTACTCCTGCTCTCCACAGTGCTGCACCTCCATACATCTCCTCCCTCATCTCCATCTACCACCCTACTCCTGCTCACCACAGTGCTTCACCTCCATACATCCCCTCCCTCATCTCCATCTACCACCCTACTCCTGCTCTCCACAGTGCTGCACCTCCATACATCTCCTCCTCATCTCCATCTATCACCCTACTCCTGCTCTCCACAGTGCTGCACCTCCATACATCTCCTCCTCATCTCCATCTACCACCCTACTCCTGCTCTCCACAGTGCTGCACCTCCATACATCTCCTCCTCATCTCCATCTACCACCCTACTCCTGCTCTCCACAGTGCTGCACCTCCATACATCTCCTCCCTCATCTCCATCTACCATCCTACTCCTGCTCTTCACAGTGCTGCACCTCCATACATCTCCTCCCTCATCTCCATCTACAACCCTACTCCTGCTCTCCACAGTGCTGCACCTCCATACATCTCCTCCCTCATCTCCATCTACCACCCTACTCCTGCTCTCCACAGTGCTGCACCTCCATACATCTCCTCCCTCATCTCCATCTACCACCCTACTCCTGCTCTCCACAGTGCTGCACCTCCATACATCTCCTCCCTCATCTCCATCTACCACCCTACTCCTGCTCTCTACAGCGCTGCACCTCCATACATCCCCTCCCTCATCTCCATCTACCACCCTACTCCTGCTCTCCACAGTGCTGCACCTCCATACATCTCCTCCCTCATCTCCATCTACCATCCTACTCCTGCTCTCCACAGTGCTGCACCTCCATACATCTCCTCCCTCATCTCCATCTACAACCCTACTCCTGCTCTCCACAGTGCTGCACCTCCATACATCTCCTCCCTCATCTCCATCTACCATCCTACTCCTGCTCTCCACAGTGCTGCACCTCCATACATCTCCTCCCTCATCTCCATCTACAACCCTACTCCTGCTCTCCACAGTGCTGCACCTCCATACATCTCCTCCCTCATCTCCATCTACCACCCTACTCCTGCTCTCCACAGTGCTGCATCTCCATACATCTCCTCCCTCATCTCCATCTACCACCCTACTCCTGCTCTCCACAGTGCTGCACCTCCATACATCTCCTCCCTCATCTCCATCTACCACCCTACTCCTGCTCTCCACAGTGCTGCACCCCCTACATCTCCTCCCTCATCTCCATCTACCACCCTACTCTCGCTCTCCACAGTGCTGCACCTCCATACATCTCCTCCCTCATCTCCATCTACCACCCTACTCCTGCTCACCACAGTGCTTCACCTCCATACATCCCCTCCCTCATCTCCATCTACCACCCTACTCCTGCTCTCCACAGTGCTGCACCTCCATACATCTCCTCCCTCATCTCCATCTACCACCCTACTCCTGCTCACCACAGTGCTGCTCCTCCATACATCTCCTCCCTCATCTCCATCTACCACCCTACTCCTGCTCACCACAGTGCTGCTCCTCCATACATCTCCTCCCTCATCTCCATCTACCACCCTACTCCTGCTCTCCACAGTGCTGCACCTCCATACATCTCCATCTACCACCCTACTCGTGCTCTCCGTTCTGTTAGCGACCTAAGATTAATAACCTCCATAATTCATACCTCTCACTCCTGTCTTCATTACTTTTCTCAAGCTGCACCTACTCTCTGGAATACTCTGCCCCAGAATACTAGGTCAATTCACAACTTCACCTTCAAACATGCCTTAAAAACACATCATTTCAGGCAGGCTTATCAGGCTACCTAAACTGACTATTCCCCGACTAAACCTCCCCCCACCAACTCCTCTGGCCTGAACTCGATCCTCTAGTAGTCCCAAACCCGAAGCAGATCGGCCGGCACCGCTCCTCTCAGTTCAATAATGGCTCAAATCCTACTTATCACAATCAACTAACTGATGTATCACCCCCAATTCCTCATAGATTGTAAGCTCTTGAGAGCAGGGCCCTGACTCCTAGTGTTTCAGTTGCATATTAGCCAGTTACTTTTGTTTTGTACATGAACCCTATGAACTTGTAAAGCGCTGCGGAATATGGTGGCGCTGTATAAATACATTTTTTTATTTTTTATTATTATTATTATTATTATTATTATAATATTATAATGTGTCTTATATCTGCTCTGAGGTTGCTGGATTTATTCATCCGTTCTTTGTCTCCAGTGGTGTGTGTATGAGGAGTAAGGGTCAGTGTATGGGGAGTAAGGGTCAGTGTATTGAGATTAAGGGTCAGTGTATGAGAAGTAAGGATCTGTGTATGGGGAGTAAGAGTCTGTGTATGAGGAGTACAGGTCAGTCTATGAGGAGTAGGGGTCAAGGTATGAGGAGTGTGGATCAGTGTATGAGGAGTAAAGGTCAGTGTATGAGGAGTAAGGTTCAGTGTATGAGGAGTAAAGGTAAGTGTAAGAGGAGTTAGTCAGTGTATGAGTAAGGGTCACTGTATGATTCAGTGTATGGGGTCGGTATATAAAGCATTATCTTCAGTGGTGTGTGTATGAGGAGTAAGGGTCAGTGTATGGGAGTAAGGGTCTGTGTATGAGGAGTAAGGGTCAGTGTATGGTAAATAAGGTTCAGTGTATGGGGAGTAAGGGTCAGCATATGAGGAGTAAGGGTCAGCGTATGAGGAATAAGGGTAATTGTATGGGGAATAAGAGCCAGTTTATGAAGAGTAAGGGTCACTGTATGAGGAGTAAGGGTCAGAATATGGGGAGTAAGGGTCTGTTTATAGGGAGTAAGAGCCAGTGTATGAAGAGTGAGGGTCTGTGTATAGGGAGTAAGGGTCAGTGTATGAGGAGTAAGGGTCAGTGTACTAGGAGTAAAGGTCAGTGTTCGTGGAGTAAGGGTAAGTGTATGAGGAGAAAGGGTCAGTGTATGGAGAGTAAGGGTCAGTGTATGAGGTGTAAGGGTCAGTGTACAAAGAGTAAGGGTCAGTGTATGAAGAGTAAGGGTCAGTCTATGAGGAGTAACGGTCAGTGTACAAGGAGTATGGGTCTGTGTATAAAGTGTTATACTCAGTGGTGTGTGTATGAGGAGTATGGATCACTGTATGAGGAGTAAGGGTCAGTGTATGAGAAGTATGGGTCTGTGTATAAAGTGTTAAACTGAGTGGTGTGTGTATGAAGAGTTTACGTCTTGTATGAGGAGTAAGGGTCAGTATACGAGGAGTAATGGTCAGTCTATGAGGGGTAAGGGTCAGTGTATGAGGAGTAAGGGTCAGTCTATGAGGAGTATGAGTCTGTGTAAAAAGCGTTATACTCAGTGGTGTGTGTATGAGGAGTAAGCGTCAGTGTATGGGGAGTAAGGGACAGTGTATGAGGAGCATGGGTCAATGTATGGGGAGTAAGGGTCAGTGTACGGGGAGTAAGGGTCAGTGTATGAGGAGTAAGGGTCAGTTTATGGGGAGTAAGGGTCAGTGTATGAGGAGTAAGGGACAGTGTATTTGGAGTATGGGTCAGTATATGGGGAGTAAAGGTCAGTGTATGACGAGTAAGGGTCACTGTACGAGAAATATGGGTTTGTGTATAAAGCGTTATGTTCAGGTGGTGTGTGTATGAGGAGTAAGGGTCAGTGTATGGTAGTAAGGATCTGTGTATGAGAAGTAAGGGTCAGTGTATGAGGAGTAAGGGTCAGTGTATGGGGAGTAAGGGTCAGCGTATGAGGAGTAAGGGTCAGTGTATGGGGAGTAAGAGCCAGTTTATGAAGAGTAAGGGTCTGTTTATAGGGAGTAAGAGCCAGTGTATGAAGAGAAAGGGTCCGTGTATAAGTAGTGAGGGTCAGTGTATGAGGAGTAAGGGTCAGTGTATGGTAGTAAGGATCTGTGTATGAGAAGTAAGGGTCAGTGTATGAGGAGTAAGGGTCAGCGTATGAAGAGTAAGGGTCAGCGTATGAGGAGTAAGGGTCAGTGTATGGGGAGTAAGAGCCAGTTTATGAAGAGTAAGGGTCAGCGTATGAGGAGTAAGGGTCTGTTTATAGGGAGTAAGAGCCAGTGTATGAAGAGAAAGGGTCTGTGTATAAGTAGTGAGGGTCAGTGTATGAGGAGTAAAGGTTTAGTGTATGAGGAGTAAGGGTCAGTGTATGAGGAGTAAGGGTCAGTGTATGAGGAGTAAGGGTCAGTTTATAAGGAGTATGGGTCAGTGTATGAGGAGTATGGGTCAGTGTATGAGGAGTAAGGGTCAGTTTATAAGGAGTATGGGTCAGTGTATGAGGAGTAAGGGTCAGTGTAAAAAGCACTGTACTCGGTGGTGTGTGTATGGGTAGTTGTAGTAAGTTTGTTGTTTACGCGTAACTAATTGTTATACACCATGTGGCTGTTTTATATGTACATGACATGGCTCTGAGTGTGCACTGTATGACAGTATTGTTAGTGCTCTATATGGCAGTGTTGTGTGTTCACCATATGGCGCTATTGTGTGTGCAGAGTATGGCAGTGTTGCGAGTGCACTGTATGGCGGTGTTGTGTGTTCACTCTATGGCAGTATTGTGTATGCACTACATGGCTCTTTTGAGTGTGCACCGTATGGCAATATTGTGTGTGCACTAGATGGCTCTTTTGTGTGTGCACTGTATGGCAGTGTTAGGAGTACATTACATGGCTCTATTGTGTGTGTGCACCGTATGGTAGTGTTGTTTGTGCACTGCATTGCTCTATTATGTGCACTACATGGCTGTTTTGGGTGTGCAGTGTATGGCAGTGTTCTGTGTGCAGTGTATGACGGTTTTGTGTGTGCACTGCATGGCTGTTTTGTGTGTGCACTGCATGGCTGTTTTGGGTGTGCACTGCATGGCTGTTTTGGGTGTGCAGTGTATGACGGTTTTGTGTGTGCAGTGTGTGGCAGTGTTGTGTGTGCACTGCATGGCTGTTTTGTGTGTGCACTGTATGGCAGTGTTATGAGTACATTACGTGGCTCTATTGTGTGTGTGTGTGTGTGTGTGTGTGTGTGTGTGTACTGTATGGCGGTGTTATGAGTACATTACGTGGCTCTATTGTGTGTGTGTGTGTGTGTGTGTACTGTATGGCGGTGTTATGAGTACATTACGTGGCTCTATTGTGTGTGTGTGTGTGTGTGTGTACTGTATGGCGGTGTTATGAGTACATTACGTGGCTCTATTGTGTGTGTGTGTGTGTGTGTGCACTGTATGGCGGTGTTATGAGTACATTACGTTGCTCTATTGTGTGTGTGTACTGTATGGCGGTGTTATATGTGAACTGTCGGTTATTTGGTTCTTAGAAAAGATGATCGAAGCTTCTTCTCGTTTGAGCCATCAGGAAGCTGCAGACACCACCACTGGTCAGAGCCCATTACTGGCTTCCTGTCTCAGTGACAGCACCTACCTCCAGTCATTACAAAGAGGAAGGTTCCTCTGCTTCCTCATGCAGGGAGCGCCGTCCTCCAGGGTGTACAGAGAAGATAAAGCCTCTGCTCATCCTGCAGTGAGGAGAAGATGCTGTAATTATACCCTGATCTGCTCCTCTACTTCCTGAGCATCAGTAATCAGATCTGCCCAAAGTTATTCAAGAGCCCACCAAGTGTTCGGCGCCAGACCCTCAAGGCTCCTGCTGTGTGCATGTCTCAGAAGGGGCCACTTCTGGTCCCTCTCCCCAATCCACCCACACTGCCCACCCCACTTCCCAATTCCCCCCACTTCACTTCCCTCTCCCCAGTCCACATCCATTCCCTCTTCCCATTCCATTTCTTCAGTGCCCCCCCAAGACTTTGCGTTCCTCGCCCCAGTCCAGCTCCAATTCCTGCATCTCTGTCCATCCGCCTTCATCTCCTGTCTCTCCCTAGTTCCCCTTTCTTTCATTCCCTCCCAGTTTCCCCCTACAATTCCAGTCCCCCAGCTTCAAGTTCCTTTTCCCAGTTCGCCTCCACTTCCAGTTCTTTTTCCCAGTCCATCCACATATCCCATTCCTCTCTCCAGTCCACCTTCACATCCAGTTTCTCTGCAGTCCACCTCTACTTCCAGTCCCTCTCCCCAGTCCACCCCCACTTCCCATTCCTCTCCCCAGTCCACCTCCACTTCCCATTCCTCTCCCCAGTCCACCTTTAGTGCCCATTCCTCTCCACAGTCCACTTTTACTTCCCATTCCTCCCTTAGTCCACCTCTACTTCCCATTCTTCTCCCAAGTCCACCTTCACTTTCCAGTGCTTTCCCCATGTCCACCTCCACATTCTGTTCTTCTCCCAGTCCACCTCTACTTCCAGTACCTCCCCCCAGTACACCTCCACTTCCCGTTCCTCTCCCCAATCCACCTACACTTCCTGTTCCAATGCCCCAGTCCACCCCCACTTCCCATTGCTTTCCCCTGTCCACCTCCACTTCCTGTTCCTCCCCCCAGTACACCTCCACTTCCCATTCCTCTACCCAATCCACCTACACTTCCTGTTCCAATGCCCCAGTCCACCTCCACTTCCTGTTCCTTCCCCCCACTCCACCTCTAGTTCACATCCCTCTTTCCAGTTCAGCTTCACTTGCAATTTCTCCCCAGTCCACCTCCACTTCCAGTCCCTCTCCCCAATCCACCCCCACTTCTATTCTTTCTAGCAAATCCACCTATTCCCATCCCTCTCCCCAGTCCATTTTTAATTCCCGTTCCTCCTCCCAGTCTACCTCTACTTCCCATTCCTCTCCCCAGTACACCTCTATTTTTCATTTCTCTCCCCAGTCAACCTTTACTTCCCATTCCTCTCCCCAGTGCACCTCCACTTCCCATTGCTTTCCCCTGTCCACCTCCACTTCCTGTTCCTCCCCCCAGGCCATGTCTACTTCCCATCCCTCTCTCCAGCCCACCTTCACTTCCAGTTTCTCCGCACCCTATCATCACTTCCAGAACTTCTCCCCAGTCTACCTCCACGTCTTCTCCCCTACCTGTGGAAGCGGACTAGGGAGAGCAATGGGAAGTGAAGGTGGACTGGGGAGTGGAGTGGGAAGTAGAAGGTGGACTTGGGGAGGAATGGGATGTAAAGGTGGACTGGGGAGAGGAATGGGAAGTGGAGGTGGACTGAGGAGAGGGATGGGAAGTGGGAATGGATTTGGAAGAGGGACTGGACGTGGAGGTGGACTGGGGAGAAGGATTGGAAGTGGAGATGGAGTGTGGAGAAACTGGAAGTGAAGGTGGAATGGAGAGATGGATGGGAATTAGAGGTGGACTGGGGGGAGGAACAGATAGTGGAGGTGGACTGGGGAGAGGAATGAGAAGTGGAGGTGGACTGGGACAGAAATGAGAAGAGGTGGACTGGGGGGAGAAACGGAAAGTAGAGGTGGACTGGGAGGAGGAACAGAAAGTGGAGGTGGACTGGTGAGAGCAATGGGAAGGTGGGCTGGGAAGAGCATTGGGAATTCGAGGTAGACTGGGGAGAGGAATGGTATGTAGAGGTGGACTGGGGAAGGAATGGAAAGTAAAGATAGACTGGGGGGAGAAATGGGAAGTAAAGGTGAACTGGGGAGATACATGGGAAGTAAAGGTGGACTGGAGAGAGGAATGGGAAGTAGAGGTGGATTGGGTAGAGGAATGGAAAGTGAAGGTGGACTGGGGACAGGAATAGGAAGTAAAAGTGTACTGGGGAGAGGAATAAGAAGTGGAATTGTAGTGCAGAGAAACCTTTATTTCCCATTCCTCCCCCAAGTACACTTCTACTTCCCATTGCTCTCCCCAGTCCAGCTTTACTTCCTATTACTCTCCCCAGTCCACTCCCACTTCCTGTTCCTCCACCCAGTCAACCTACACTTACTATTATTCCTCTTCCCAGTCCACCCTTACTTCTTGTCCCTCTTCCCAATCCACCTTCACTTCCCATCCCTCTCCCCAGTCCATCTCTACTTCCCATTACCCCCCAGTCCACCTCCACTTCACATTCCTCTCCCCAGTCCACCTACACTTCATATTGTTCCCCCCAGTCCACCTCCACTTCCTCTACCCAGTCCACCCCCCTTTCCAGTCCCTGTCCACAATCCACCCCCACTCCCAGTCCCACAGAGTTCAATGCAATTAGAATAACTTATTTATACCTCCTGCATTACCTGGAAGAAATCTAGGTGATGGGTGTCTGAGACATAGTCCCTCACCAGCAGCAGAGTCTGTGTAGCTGACTCTGACTTGTCAATCTGCTGATTTTATCCACTCTATCTTCTGGGAAAGTTGTATCTTGACTCTGGCAATCTTCCTGGACTAAAGATCTCACAGGAGAAGTGAACGCGGTCCCTTGGAGTAGGAGCTCTGACATGGGCTTCCTTCCTACCACTCTGTCTGGACTCACATTTTCCCTCCTGGTAGGAAACAGGTCCAGCCCATTCCTACCGAGAAGGGAGGAACCATTGCCGACCATACCTCTTCTGCTGGAATGAAGGGCCTAACACCAGTACAAAATAAACATCTGCAGATTCCCCGGGTCTGGGGTTCTGCACGTGTTCTTAATGAAGAACCTCTGTCTCCTTGCAGTCCTGTCCTCGACCGGCGCCTCTTTCCTGGACACCGAGCAACCAGTCATCTTCCAGAACCGCGACCGCAGCTTTGGACACCAGGTCGCACAGCTGGAAGAAAGGTGAGAATATCTGCTGCATCCTGCTTCTTGGATGAGGGGACATCACAGGACACGTCTGAGCGTTGATGTGACGCCCACTGACTGTTAACCCCTTCCTCTCCTTACCCTGTACTGATGATGACTGCCATCATGTGCTGCAGTGACATCCAGAGCACCGCCTGCTTGTTCAGTGTCTGCTCAGTCTTCTGATGTGGGAGAAACGAACGATGCCAGAATGCCGAGCAGGATGACGCGTGCGGCGGCGCGGATGCTGCGAGCACTTTATTTACAGTTCCTCCATGACCTCAATGTCTCATTACAGGGTGATCGTCAGCGCCCCCCGCTATGCAGAGGTGACAGATAAAACCGGCCAGATATACAGCTGCAGTCCCCGCACCTCCAGCTGCACGCCGATCCCCGTCACCGGTAAGAAGCACCAGAGTGTAAATAACGTATATATGTAGAGCTGTCAGAATGGCTGACGCAAGGTATCAAGATAGTTCCCCATTTATAGGACCACAGCCACAGATGTAGCAGAGCTAACAGTCACGGTCATAACGCATTAACTAGATGTGATAACGCACCAAGTGCGACTGTCAACTCTGCTACATCTGTACAACGTGACTTAGCAATGATACCTACGTAGTGCTGCTATATCACAACCATACATAGTACCGCTATACCATACACATACATAGTGGCGCAATACCACACACATATACATAGTACCGCTATACCACACACATACATAGTACCGCTATACCACATACATATACATAGTACCGCTATACCACACACATATACATAGTACCGCTATACCACACACATACATAGTGGCGCAATACGACACACATATACATAGTACCGCTATACCACACACATATACATAGTATTTATTTATTATTTTATGCACTTATATAGCGCTACTATATTCTGCAGCGCTGTACAGACATCAGCGTCCAACTGGCTCCAATAGGGCTCACAATCTAAGGTCCCGATCAGTCTGTCTTTGGGGTGTGGGAGGAAACCGGAGGAAACACAGGGAGAACATACAAACTCCATGCAGATGTTGTCCTTGTTCGGATTCGAACCCAGGACCCCTAGTGCTAACCACTATACCACACATATACATAGTACCGCTATATCACACACATATATACATAGTACCACTATACCACACACATACATAGTACCGTGATATCACACACATATACATAGTACCGCTATACCACACACACATACATAGTACCACTATACCACACACATACATAGTACCGCTATATCACACACATATACATAGTACCGCTATACCACACATATATACATAGTACCACTATACCACACACATACATAGTACCGCTATACCACACACATACATAGTACCGCTATATCACACACATATACATAGTACCGCTATACCACACACACATACATAGTACCGCTATACCACACACACATACATAGTACCGCTATACCACACACATACATAGTACCGCTATACCACACACATACATAGTACCGCTATATCACACACATATACATAGTACCGCTATACCACACACACATACATAGTACCGCTATACCACACACATATACATAGTACCGCTATACCACACACATATACATAGTACCGCCATACCACACTCATATACATAGTACCGCTATATCACACACATATACATAGTACCGCTATACCACACACATATACATAGTACCGCTATACCACACACATATACATAGTACCGCTATACCACACACATATACATAGTACCGCTATATCACACACATATACATAGTACCGCTATATCACACACATATACATAGTACCGCTATACCACACACATATACATAGCACCACTATGCCACACACATATACATAGTACTGCTATACCACACATATACATAGTACCACTATACCACACACATACATAGTACTGCTATACCACACACATATACATAGTACCGCTATACCACACACATATATATAGTACCACTATACCACACACATACATAGTACTGCTATACCACACATATACATAGTACCGCTATACCACACATATATACATAGTACCACTATACCACACACATACATAGTACCGCTATACCACACACATATATACATAGTACCGCTATACCACACACATACATAGTACTGCGATATCACACACATATACATAGTACCGCTATACCACACACATATACATAGTACCGCTATACCACACACATACATAGTACAGCTATATCACACACATATACATAGTACCGCTATGCCACACACATATACATAGTACCGCTATACCACACACATATACATAGTACCGCTATACCACACACATATACATAGTACCGCTATACCACACACATATACATAGTACCGCTATACCACACAAATATACATAGTACCGCTATACCACACATATATACATAGTACCGCTATACCACACACATACATAGTACCGCTATACCAAACACATACATAGTACCGCTATATCACACACATTTACATAGTACCGCTATACCACACACACATACATAGTACCGCTATACCACACACACATACATAGTACCGCTATACCACACACATACATAGTACCGCTATACCACATACATAGTACCGCTATATCACACACATATACATAGTACCGCTATACCACACACACATACATAGTACCGCTATACCACACACATATACATAGTACCGCTATACCAAACACATATACATAGTACCGCCATACCACACTCATATACATAGTACCGCTATATCACACACATATACATAGTACCGCTATACCACACACATATACATAGTACCGCTATACCACACACATATACATAGTACCGCTATACCACACACATATACATAGTACCGCTATATCACACACATATACATAGTACCGCTATATCACACACATATACATAGTACCGCTATACCACACACATATACATAGTACCGCTATACCACACACATATACATAGTACCGCTATACCACACACATATACATAGTACCGCTATACCACACACATATACATAGTACCGCTATACCACACACATATACATAGTACCGCTATACCACACACATATACATAGTACCGCTATACCACACACATATACATAGTACCGCTATACCACACACATATACATAGTACCGCTATACCACACACATATACATAGCACCTGCCTGGGTCCTATACACATATGTCCTCCCAGACATTCTCGTATAGAAGCATGCCCATCACCTAATACATAGAACGCGAGATCCGTGGCGGCTGGACGCGGTCAGACTGTAAAGTCTGCGGAGTGTATGTCCCGCACGGGCCAGCGGGACTTCTGGAGGGAATGTCTGTCCTAGTATGGTCCTCATCTGCCCGATGGCTACATCAAGAGGCCATTTGTAGCCATGAATTTCCTGGGGGCCCCGTGTGACGTCTCATGGAGCATGTTTTCTCCACGTGGAGCAGATAGGACCAGGAGGATCTTACATCAGGACCTCCAGGGATCGATGGCCGAGCAGTGTCCTATGGCTTCTGCGTCAGGCTGTCCAGTGAGGATACCATAGCATGTGCGGGATATGTTCTGATCCTGAGTGTGATGTCCCCCAAGTAGCAGGGTTATCTCTGCCCCCACATCTCCAGTACCGCTGATGTCCTCTCCTAGATGCCCCTTGTGATTACCACGGCCTGGTGGACCCTCATCTACCTGCATGTTAGACAACCATGATCCAGAACCGAGGCCAGCATGTCAGCTCAAGACAGAACAGGCCGCAATACACATCACCACCACTGGGCGGCCACATACACCATAAACTACTCCCAGCAGACTCACACCATTACATGCACATGCTGTACTCACTAGTGTTGAGCGCGAATATTCGAATTGCGAATTTTTTTCTCGAATATCGCAATTTCGAGATTTCGCGAATATTTAGAATATCGTTCTATATATTTGCGAAATCGAATATTCTTTTTTTTCTTTTTTTTCTTATTATATTTTTTTCTTTCCCACTTCCCTAAAGTTGTTCTTACCTGTCCTTTGGATTCCTGGCTTCCTGGCTGCTCCAGTCAGTGGCGTTTTCAACTTGCTGCTATATTCCATATTAGCTAAATTACAATCTAATCTATATGTGTATTTTACGAAATTTCGCAATAGTCGCAATTGCGATGCGAGTAATATAACACAAAATATTCGCATGAAGATTTTAACTTAGCACTGCTATACTCCATATTCTAGCCTAATATGGAATATAGCAGTGCTAAGTTGAAATCTTCATGCGACTATTTCGTGTTATATTAGTCGCATCGCAATTTCGACTTTTTCAAATGTTCTTAATATTGCTCTAACTTCGTCTTTTAGAAATTTCGTAATATTGCTCTAACTTCGTCTCTTAGAATATTACGAATATTCTAAAAGACGAAGTTAGAGCAATATTAAGAAATTTCTAAAAGACGAAGTTAGAGCAATATTAAGAAATTTCGTAAAATACACATATAGATTGTAATTTAGCTAATATACTGCTATAATCCTTTTTTTTTCCTGTAATTTTTTTTTGCCTCTTCTGAACCTAAGTTTTGTAAAATATGTACACTATTAAAAATTATTACTATAGCAGTATATTAGCTTAAATACAATCTATGTGTATTTTACGAAATTTCGTAATATTCTAAAAGACGAAGTTAGAGCAATATTAAGAACATTTGCAAAAGTCGAAATTGCGATGCGAGTAATATAACACGAAATAGTTGCATGAAGATTTCAACTTAGCACTGCTATATTCCATATTAGACTAGAATATGGAGTATAGCTGTGCTAAGTTGAAATCTTCATGCGACTATTTCGTGTTATATTACTCGCATCGCAATTTCGACTTTTGCAAATGATCTTAATATTGCTCTAACTTCGTCTTTTAGAATATTCGTAATATTCTAAAAGACGAAGTTAGAGCAATATTACGAAATTTCGTAAAATACACATATTAGCCTAGCCATAGTCATTAGCATAGGAACGTTGCCTTATACTATCAAGATAAATTTTCGCAACATGCGAAAAAATAATTTCGCGATAATTGGAATAATTGCGAATATTCAATTTCGACGAATATAACACGAATATTCATGCGAATATTCGCGAAATATTGCGAAATCGAATATGGCACCTCCCGCTCATCACTAGTACTCACCTCTCCTACAGAACTGTGGAGAAGGGTCCTGTGCAAAGCTGAGCCTGCCCTGCTCCCTGCACCAACAGTAGAGGGAATAGGGAGGCAGGAACCACAGCATGTGCCCCACTCCACCTGACTGTACCTGTCCGCTCACTCTACCCCAGATTGAAAGCTCCAGGCTCACAGACCATCCACCTGGGGCCTTCTGTGCAGCATCTCAGGAAAGGAAGAAAAACCGGACTCTGGGCTTCACCTGCCTGCAAATGAGCAGCGCGGCCAGTCTTCAGAGCCACGAGTGGTGACCACAGGCCACGAGCAAGCAATGAAAAGGCAAACGGTAATAAAAAGAGAAAGCAAAGAAAGGCAATGGACAAACAGAAGACAATGGAAAGAAAGAACATGTGCAGCGACCAGGCCGCTAAGGCAATATGAGAGATACGGTGGGCCGATGGGGGTAGTAGTAGTTTTACTGACAGTTAGCAGCGCTCCCTGGGCCGGCGTGCAGTGAAGGGAAGGACAGCACCAGTTCCTTCGGGGCACACTGTGTTGTCCAGGGATTCCCGCCGGTGGTGGTTGAGGTGCCCTTTGTGGAATGAGTTTTTAGGTGCCGTGGAGGCAGGGTCCCTGGTGCTCGTGACGCTAGCACCGTTAGGTGCAGAGGAAGGTCGTAGAAAGGATGAGGAGTCAATGGTTGAAAACAATCGAACTTTGTCTCAGAGTCATCAGTGCAGGTCATGTATATAGCAAGAGTAATAATCCAGATATCAGCGGTAATCCCTGTAACAGGCTCGGCAGAGATAACTGCAGTCTCTTCTCTAACAGGTGGCAGAGATTCCTTCTTCTATCTGTCCTCACTATGTCCACACTCAGCCCTCAGGTCCTGGATATAATAACTTCTAAGGCTACTTTCACACTAGCGTTCGGAGCGGATCCGTCTGATGTTTCATCAGACGGATCCGCTCCGATAATGCAGACGTTTGCATCCGTTCAGAACGGATCCGTCTGCATTATTACTTAGAAAATTTTCTAAGTCTAAAAGTAGCCTGAGCGGATCCGTTCAGACTTTACATTGAAAGTCAATGGGGGCGGATCCGCTTGAAGATTGAGCCATATGGTGTCATCTTCAAGCGGATCCGTCCCCATTGACTTCCATTATAAGTCTGGACGGATCCGCTCGCCTCCGCACGGCCAGGCGGACACCCGAACGCTGCAAGCAGCGTTCAGGTGTCCGCTCACTGAGCGGAGCGGAGGCTGAACGCTGGCAGGCGGATGCATTCTCAGTGGATCCGCCTCCACTGAGAATGCATTGGGGCCAGACGGATGCGTTCGGGGCCGCTCGTGAGCCCCTTCAAACGGTGCGCACGAGCGGACACCCGAACGCTAGTGTGAAAGTAGCCTTACTTGTATCTAGCAATCCCCAGGGTGTTCCCCCTAACGGCAGGAAGATCCTCTGCTCCATTCTTTGTGCAGGATGCTTTACTCTGCTCAACAATGTCCATAGAGGAATGTGGTAATAGACAACCACGCGTCCAGTCATCCAGCTTTGTCCAGGCGCTTTTAGGCTTCTCCTGGTCACTGGTGGTTGTGGAGTCCATGAGCTAAGGCTGCTTCTATCTCCATTAGACTCTCTCTATATCCGAGTAGAGACTCCTTGGTCCGTGCTAGGTAGCCCTAATACTGTTCTCCATGCTCCCTCAGCCTGGCCATAGCCAAGGGGCTACAATGGCAGCTACATCCTGGACAGCTGCTGCTCCTCACCTCCATCCACTTCCTTCTCCCCTGCCTTGGCTCACCCTAGGTCTAGGATATATATATATATATGTGGTGCCAGCACCACCTAGGGGTGAATAAAGCTAACGACACGACCAGCCTGCTATGAGGAATTACAGCTTTATACAGGAATACTTTAGATAGGCGTACTAAAACTATACAGGGGCCCACGACCATCACTGAGTGGGACACTGCACATGAATACTCAGACAATGGAAAGAAAGAACATGAACAAGCAGAAGACTGGGACCAGACTATGAATGAACATGAGTTCCTCTGTCCGTGTAGACTTAGAATATTTGCTTAAGGACTGTGGATTTCTGGTGGCAAATCTTTCAGATGGTGAGATGTTTGGCAGCTTTCTCATCAGGATGGAGAGTACAGCGCCATGTAGATTGATGTCATATGTGGTGGGCTTCACTCAGTGTCCTCCATGTGCTTGAATTGCAGAGTCTGATGATGATATCAACATTTCACTTGGATTCTCACTGGTGGCTTCAGAAGATCATGGTCAGTTACTAGTAAGTACTCACCAGGGTCACACCACCTGCACACTGTCTATATCTGGGGAAGCTGGCTGTATACTGGGGAAGCTGGCTCCAGTGGGCACCATGTGGAAGACCTCCACCGTCTATGCCCATTAGCCTTACAGTATGAAGTCTATATCACTAATGTTGAAGATAGTGGTAATGGTGGATAATGATGATGGTGGTGATGGTGAGTAATGACGATGATGGTGGTGGTTGTGGCAATGATACTGGTGGCTGTGATGACAATGATGGTAGTGATGGTGAGTAATGATGATGGTGGCTGTGATGACAATGATGGTAGTGATGGTGAGTAATGATGATGGTGGCTGTGATGATGATGATGGTAGTGATGGTGAATAATGATGATGGTAGTGATGGTGAGTAATCATGATGATGATGGTTGTGGTGTTGGCTGTGATGATGATGATGGTGGTGATGGTGGCTGTGATGAAGATGATGGTGGCTGTGATAATGATGATGATGGTGGCTATGATGATGATGGTGGCTGTGATGATGGTGGTGATGGTGGCTGTGATAAAGATGATGTTGGTGGTGATGATGGTGACTGTGGGGATGATGATGGTGGTGGTGATGATGATGGTGGCTGTGATGATAATGATGATGATGGTGGATAATGATGATGGTAGTGATGGTGAGTAATCATGATGATGATGGTTGTGGTGGTGGC
The DNA here is from genome assembly GCF_905171765.1 of Bufo bufo. Taxonomy (NCBI): domain Eukaryota; kingdom Metazoa; phylum Chordata; class Amphibia; order Anura; family Bufonidae; genus Bufo; species Bufo bufo. Next base: position 2,502,468 of record NC_053395.1, on the reverse strand, counting down.
TGTGATGATGATGATGGTGGTGATGGTGGCTGTGATGAAGATGATGGTGGCTGTGATGAAGATGATGGTGGCTGTGATAATGATGATGATGGTGGCTGTGATAATGATGATGATGGTGGTGTGGCGAAACCAACCTCGCCACTGGGTTTTGGAGAGGCCTGTTTATCAGCCTCTTGCCCCAGGATTATGGGCCCTCTCATCAGCTCATGCAAAACTTAAACCCCATGGCGATTTGACTGTGTTTGTGGCATCTGAGCGCTCAGATCCAAGCCATATGGAGACATGTGGGGTTTTGAGATGTGTGACAGAACCATCTGTCTGTGTAATTGTATTGTATGTTATGTGAGGGTACCCAGTTAGCTCATTTTATTGTATTCATGTTGTCTGAGTGCCATTCACCTAATAATATGCACTCAGACTTGAGCTGTCTGGGAATGTGTTAAATGTCTATGTGTATTGTAAAGGGTAGGACATTGTATGTTTGAGTAAGTGATGTCTGTTCCATTGTCCCCACGTGTGTATTGGTGACTTCTCTTTGTCTTGAGAGATAATTGGATTACGCCTCGGGTGTCTCCAGGGCAGAGAGGAGGAAACCATGATGCATTGTGGGGATGTATTGTCTCTGTAAAACCTGCTTGAGCCAGATTGCCATGCTGCCAGCCAGGGCCCAAAAGATACTTTTACTAACTTTTCAACCCCTGGTCTGATTCATGCCATTTTGTAATATGTTGTTCCCCTGAATAGATTGATTGTGAATATGTAAATTTTTATGTGAATGTGATGTATGGTTTTAGCGTTATGAAAGTTAGGTAGAAAGTATGTTTTAACTGTATGTGTAATTGAGTTTCCTCTCAGGATAAGGGGAGGGAATATGTGGGATGTAACTGATATGTGATTGGTTGTTTTATACCTTCCTGTGGGCGGTCATGTATTTGAAAAGACTGTAATAAAAACCAGGCTGGGTGTACCAGCACCTCAGACCACTGCTTGACCCTCAACACGGAGCCTTGTCTCGTTATTGGGGTGTCATGGTCTTACCTTCTTGCTGTTCTCCTTCGTTTGACATGTGCTGGCGGCCATCTTGGTTTCTGGGTTTCTTGTAGCCTTCCACCCTGCGGCTCCTCCTTCCCACTGGGAGGAGCTGGATGCCTAGCTCATATATATAGGAGGTCTGTGGCTTCAGTTCCTTGCTTGGTCCTCTTGTGTTCACATGCTTCTAAGACTGCTGCTGCTTCTTGTTCCTGATCCTGGCTTCGTCTGACTACCCTGCTGGTTCCTGATCCTGGCTTCGTCTGACTACCCTGCTGGTTCCTGATCCTGGCTTCGTCTGACTACCCTGCAGGTTCCTGATCCTGGCTTCGTCTGACTACCCTCTGGTTCCTGACCTCTGGCTTCGCAAAGACTCTAGCTCGGTTTCACCATCCGTTTGGACTTTGCTTTACAGCTTTATTTTCAATAAAGCCTTCTTATTTTTCACTTATCTCTTGTTGTACGTCTGTGTTCAAGGTTCCGTGACATTAGGACCAAGCCATGAATTCTGACGGTACAGGGCCATCTCGCTACCACGCTGGTTGCCAGACTTGATCAGCAGGATCACCTGTTGGGTCGGTTCGCTGTGGCGTTGCAAACCCTGCATTGAAACGCACGGCTCATTTCGCTCCCGTTGCCGATGGGTCGGTTGTCGCTCCTGGCTCGCTCCTACTGCCACTCTGTTGTTGCGCCAGAGTCTACCCCGACACCTGTTGTTGCGCCTGCGGTGTTTCGGGGTATGACCGGTTCTGCCCCTCTTCCACAGCGCTTTGGGGGAGAGCCAACTCAGTGCCGAGGTTTCCTTAACCAGGTGGGCATTTATTTCGAGTTGCTGCACATGCCTTTCCACTGAGAGATCAAAGGTGGGCTTCATGATCTCGCTGCTCTCGGACAAGGCCTTGGCCTGGGCCAGCCCTTTATGGGAGAACAACAATCCGGTGGTTGCCGAGTTTTCCGGTTTTGTTGCTTCTCTTCGGAAGGTATTCGATGTGCCGGCTCGTGCTGCCTCTGCTGCGAAGCTCCTTATGTCCATCAGACAGGGTTCACGATCCGTAGCTGAATACGCCATTGAGTTTCGTACCCTGGCAGCAGAGGTGGGCTGGAATAATGAGGCTCTGGTCGCTGCTTTCTCTCATGGTCTCTCGGATGCCTTGAAGGATGAGGTTGCAGCTAAGGACCTACCAGTTGAGCTCGAGTCTCTTATTTCTTTCCTGATTTTGATTGACACCAGACTCAGGGAGAGACCTTCCTTTAAGGAGAACCTGCGGAGGTCTTCTAACAGATTGGTGCCTACGTTTGCTGTCCCACCCGTGCCTCCCTCTCCTCCCACGCCTCCTGGGGATGACTTGTCTGGGGGTGAACCCATGCAGCTGGGGTTTGCTCGCCTGTCCGAGGGGGAGAGGGCACTCCGGAGACGCGAGGGCCGATGCATGTACTGTGGTCTCGGTGGGCATTTTCGGTTGGCATGTCCGAACCGTCCGGGAAACCGCTCGTACCTGAGATCCTGTCGGGGGCAGATCTTGGGTGGAGTCTCCTCGTCCCCGGTTTCCCGTGTTGACAAACCACTGATCACTGTTGTCCTCTCCTGGGTCGGGGGCTCGGTGACGACCCAGGCGTTGGTGGACTCTGGTGCTGGTGGTTTGTTCATTGATAGTGTGTTCGCTGCCGCCAATTCCATTCCTCTGCAGGCTCGAGGTTCCCCACTGGCTCTTGAGGCGATAGACGGCAGACCCCTTCTGCCGCCACACGTGACTCATGAGACCCTTCCAGTGGGGATAGCCATTGGTGCCGTTCACAGAGAGTCGGTCTGCCTCCAGGTTATTTCGTCTCCACACTACTCGGTGGTCTTGGGGTACCCCTGGCTCCAGAAGCATAATCCGACTTTCGATTGGAGATCGGTCGAGATCCTCTCGTGGTCACCGCAGTGTGGGGCTAGTTGCATCCATGGGTCTGTCAAGTTGCTGTGTACTTCCTCGGACTCTCTGTTGCCTCCTGAATACGAGGAGTACCGGGATGTATTCGATAAGGTGCGCGCGGTTGCCCTACCTCCGCACCGCCCATACGATTGTGCCATAGAGTTACAATCTGGTGCCGTTCCTCCTCGTGGCAAAGTCTATCCACTGTCGGTAGCGGAGAATGAGGCCATGGAGGAGTACGTGAGGGAGGCGCTTTCACGCGGACACATTCGCAAATCTTCGTCCCCGGCAGGGGCTGGATTTTTCTTTGTGAAAGAAAAGGCGGTGAGTTGAGGCCTTGCATCGATTACAGGGGTCTCAATCGCATCACGATCAAGAACGCTTACCCGATACCCTTGATTTCCGAGCTGTTCGATCGCCTTAAAGGGGCCACGGTCTTTACCAAACTCGACCTGAGGGCGACATATAACCTGGTAAGGATCAAGGCGGGCGATGAGTGGAAGACCGCGTTTAACACCAGGACCGGTCATTACGAATCCTTGGTTATGCCCTTTGGGTTGTGCAATGCGCCCGCAGTCTTTCAGGAATTCATCAACAATGTTTTCCGTGACCTGTTGCAGCAGTGTGTGGTGGTCTATTTGGATGACATCTTGGTATATTCTGAATCCATGGAGGCCCACATTCTGGATGTCAGACGAGTGTTGCAACGGTTACGAGAGAACAAGCTGTTCGGTAAGCTTGAGAAATGCGAATTTCACCGATCCCAGGTAACCTTCTTAGGTTACATCATTTCCGCTGAGGGGTTCTCCATGGATCCTGAGAAGGTTTCGGCTGTCTTACAGTGGCCCCAGCCCAGTGGTCTTCGTTCCCTGCAGCGCTTTTTGGGCTTCGCCAATTATTATCGGAAGTTCATCAGGGACTTTTCCATGCTGGCCAAGCCTCTCACGGATCTGACCAGGAAGGGCAGTAATTCCCAGGTCTGGCCGCTCGAGGCCATCCGAGCTTTTGAGGCCCTAAAGTCCGCCTTTGTGTCGGCTCCGATTCTGTCGCATCCCAACCCTGGATTGCCCTTTGTCCTCGAGGTGGACGCGTCTGAGACGGGAGTAGGCGCCCTTCTGTCTCAGCGTAGAACACCAGAGGGTCCTCTGCTTCCTTGTGGGTTTTACTCCCGGAAACTGTCTTCCGCGGAGTGCAACTATCAGATTGGTGACAGGGAGTTATTGGCCATCGTGCAGGCCCTTAAAGAATGGAGGCACTTGCTCGAGGGTTCGGTGGTTCCGGTTCTCATCCTGACGGACCACAAGAATCTGACCTACCTTTCTGAGGCCAAGAGATTGACACCACGTCAGGCCAGATGGGCTCTGTTCTTGTCACGTTTTAATTACGTGGTCTCCTACCTACCCGGTTCCAAGAACATCAGGGCGGATGCCTTATCACGGCAGTACTCCGAGCTGTCCAGGGAGGAGTCGATTCCGACTTCGGTCATACCTCCGAATCAGATCCTGGCCGCCATTCGCACCAGCCTGACCTCTCCCCTGGGTGAGCAGATTTTGGTGGCTCAATCTGGTGCTCCCTCTGGGAGACCCAACGGCAGATGTTTTGTGCCTGAGGAGTTGCGCACTCGGTTGTTGCGAACCTACCATAACTCCAAGACCGCGGGGCATCCTGGAAAGAATCAGCTGTCCTGGGCTGTTTCACGTCTGTTCTGGTGGCCTTCCCTACGTTCCGACATCGCCGCATATGTAGTGGCATGCTCCGTTTGTGCCCAGAGTAAGTCCCCTCGGCACCTTCCGTTGGGCCTTCTGCAACCCATAGCCACCGGGGAGCGCCCATGGTCACACCTGGGGATGGATTTCATTGTGGACCTCCCTGCATCCCGAGGCCATACGGTCATTCTCATGATTGTGGATCGGTTTTCCAAAATGTGCCACTGTGTTCCTCTCAAGAAGTTACCCTCTGCACAAGAGTTGGCCACGATTTTTGCCAGGGAGGTCTTCCGGTTGCACGGTTTGCCCAAGGAGATTGTGTCGGATCGGGGGAGTCAGTTTGTGTCCAGGTTCTGGCGCGCCTTTTGCTCCCAGTTGGGGATTCATCTCTCCTTCTCCTCGGCCTACCACCCTCAGTCCAATGGGGCCGCAGAACGATCCAATCAGGCCTTGGAGCAATTCCTTCGTTGCTATGTCTCCGATCACCAAGACAATTGGGTTGACCTCCTGCCTTGGGCTGAGTTTGCCAGGAACACGGCGGTGAACTCTTCCTCTGGGACGTCTCCCTTCATGGCCAATTATGGGTTCCAACCTGCCGTGTTACCGGAGGTATTCTCTCCCCAGGATATTCCGGCTGTGGAGGATCACCTTTCCGTCCTACGTGCTTCTTGGGTACAGATCCAGAAGTCCCTTGAGGTCTCTGCGCAGCGCCAGAGACTCCAGGCTGATCGCAGACGAGCGCCTGCTCCTTCCTACCAGGTCGGAGACCGTGTATGGTTGTCCACCCGCAACCTCAACCTTCGAGTGCCCACTCCCAAGCTGGCGCCTCGCTTTGTTGGTCCCTTCCGAGTGCTTCGAAGGGTAAACCCGGTAGCCTATGCCCTTGCGCTTCCTCCTGGCATGCGGATCTCCAACGTGTTTCATGTCTCCCTGTTGAAGCCACTGGTGTGTAATCGTTTCACTTCCTCGGTTCCTCGGCCTCGTCCGGTCCAAGTGGGCAATCGTGAGGAATATGAGGTGAGCAATATCCTGGACTCACGCCTGGTCCGCGGTCGGTTGCAGTTTTTGGTCCATTGGCGTGGTTATGGTCCAGAGGAGCATTCCTGGGTTCCCTCCGCAGATGTCCATGCTCCTGCCTTGCTCCGAGCCTTCCACGCACGCTTCCCTCAGAAACCGTTTTGTGCTCCGCGGAGGAGGGGCCCTTGAGGGGGAGGTACTGTCATGGTCTTACCTTCTTGCTGTTCTCCTTCGTTTGACATGTGCTGGCGGCCATCTTGGTTTCTGGGTTTCTTGTAGCCTTCCACCCTGCGGCTCCTCCTTCCCACTGGGAGGAGCTGGATGCCTAGCTCATATATATAGGAGGTCTGTGGCTTCAGTTCCTTGCTTGGTCCTCTTGTGTTCACATGCTTCTAAGACTGCTGCTGCTTCTGGTTCCTGATCCTGGCTTCGTCTGACTACCCTGCTGGTTCCTGATCCTGGCTTCGTCTGACTACCCTGCTGGTTCCTGATCCTGGCTTCGTCTGACTACCCTGCTGGTTCCTGATCCTGGCTTCGTCTGACTACCCTTCTGGTTCCTGACCTCTGGCTTCGCAAAGACTCTGCTCGGTTTCACCATCTGTTTGGACTTTGCTTTACAGCTTTATTTTCAATAAAGCCTTCTTATTTTCACTTATCTCTTGTTGTACGTCTGGTTCATGGTTCCGTGACATGGGGGGATTCACTGTATGCTGTTACAGACTGATTGCCAGGAGTGTAAGCTGGTTCCTGTTCGTCTGCTAGCAGCTAATCGTGAGGTTCCAGTTTGGAGTGCTATTTTGTATCCAGTTCGGGACATTAGTGTTCTGCAGTAGCTGTGCCTGTCTCTCAGAAAGGGGCTTATCGCCTAAACGGATTTTAACCCCTTGTCTGCGGAAACGTGCCGTTACAATGGTGGCAAGCAGCGGGATCGTTCCTACAGCCAGAAGGACAGCTACAGGAGACACCATTTCTGTGCATTCTACAATTTAAAGGCAACGCATGTCTCAGTACAGCGACCCTAAAAGCAACAGGATGGAACCAGCAGTGTTATACGAGGAGGAGGACCTGGATGGCCGGGATGCATTAAGGAAAGGCATCTGGTACCAGGCCCTGGATAGTGTACAATACCAGCGGGGTGAGAGTCTCCCCAGTGAAGAGCAGCGGTTGCAGAAGCAAGTGGCCCTGCGGATGCCCTTCCTGGGAGAGCAGCCCCTGGAGGAATGGGTGAAGGAACTAGAGCACCGGGTATGGCAGGAGCTATGGCTGGAGGATGCCTACCAGGCGTTCTGGTGGTATATGGCACAGTATATACCCTGGACAGCCGAACATAACAAGCCAGAGGGAGAGGCGTTTGATGGTCCTGGCTTGTTATGGGAGTCCTTTGCAGAGCCTGACTTCGGGAGCCCTGCACAGTCCAGACTTCAGGACATTTTCTACGAGAGGGAGGCTAGGCATGAGTGGGATGACCCCCATGAGGTAGAGCAAGACCTGGCTCACCTAGCAACCTTGGAGTGGGAACTGGAGCAGGACTACCGAGATCTCTTCCACTCCATTGAGAAGGCTCAGCAGGACGGTAAGGTGACAGACCCAGATCCAGACCCATTCAGCTGGGCAGATATTGTAGAGTGTTACTGGGAAGGACCCCAGGTGGCCGGTAGAGATGGGACCGAGGTCTCTCCACCGGTCCTGCAGGGAATTGGGAGCCCAGTCTCCATTCCCCAGCGGCAGTGTGAAATGCAGGGAGAGGAGAGCAGCATCCTCCCTCCCCAGCGGCAGGCTGAGTTAAAGGGGGCAGAGGTAGTTGTTCCTGCCCCCCAGCAGCAGAGTGATATGCCGGGAAGGCAGTGTGAAGTGCAGGGAGAGGAGAGCAGCGTCCTCCCTCCCCAGCGGCAGGCTGAGTTACAGGGGGCAGAGGTAGTTGTTCCTGCCCCCCAGCAGCAGAGTGATATGCTGGGAAGGCAGTGTGAAATGCAGGGAGAGGAGAGCAGCGTCCTCCCTCCCCAGCGGCAGGCTGAGTTACAGGGGGCAGAGGTAGTTGTCCCTGCCCCCCAGCAGCAGAGTGATTTTTTGGGAATTGGGAGCCCAGTCTCCATTCCCCAGCGGCAGAGTGTCCAGCAGGGAATAGAGAGCCCAGTCTCCTTTCCCCAGCAGCAGGACACTGTATTGGGAGCGGAGACGGTTGGTCGCCCTCCCCAGCGGCTGGAAGTATGTATGGGAGAGGAGCTCGTTACCCCCTCTCCCCGGCGGCAGCTTAACGCACCAGGGGGAGACAGTAACCCCCACAACAGTGCAGATTCGACCGTGGTCTATGCACCTACAGCACAGGGGGTAGAGACAGTCGGTCTCCCCCTCCAACAACCAGACTCTAAGCCAGGGAGCAACACAGAGACCGGGAGTACCAGCTTCCAACATAACCTTGGTGGACTCACTGGACAGAGACAGGCTACCAAATGCAACAGGTCCAGTATTGGGTTGTGGGTGGGCTGCCAGACTAACTCAGGTACCGACCGGCGTGAGGTCAGGTATCTGGTTAGTCTTCCCTGGGGGGGGAGATGTGTGGCGAAACCAACCTCGCCACTGGGTTTTGGAGAGGCCTGTTTATCAGCCTCTTGCCCCAGGATTATGGGCCCTCTCATCAGCCCATGCAAAACTTAAACCCCATGGCGATTTGACTGTGTTTGTGGCATCTGAGCGCTCAGATCCAAGCCATATGGGGACATGTGGGGTTTTGAGATGTGTGACAGAACCATCTGTCTGTGTAATTGTATTGTATGTTATGTGAGGGTACCCAGTTAGCTCATTTTATTGTATTCCTGTTGTCTGAGTGCCATTCACCTAATAATATGCACTCAGACTTGAGCTGTCTGGGAATGTGTTAAATGTCTATGTGTATTGTAAAGGGTGGGACATTGTATGTTTGAGTAAGTGATGTCTGTTCCATTGTCCCCACGTGTGTATTGGTGACTTCTCTTTGTCTTGAGAGATAATTGGATTACGCCTCGGGTGTCTCCAGGGCAGAGAGGAGGAAACCATGATGCATTGTGGGGATGTATTGTCTCTGTAAAACCTGCTTGAGCCAGATTGCCATGCTGCCAGCCAGGGCCCAAAAGATACTTTTACAAACTTTTCAACCCCTGGTCTGATTCATGCCATTTTGTAATATGTTGTTCCCCTGAATAGATTGATTGTGAATATGTAATTTTTATGTGAATGTGATGTATGGTTTTAGCGTTATGAAAGTTAGGTAGAAAGTATGTTTTAACTGTATGTGTAATTGAGTTTCCTCTCAGGATAAGGGGAGGGAATATGTGGGATGTAACTGATATGTGATTGGTTGTTTTATACCTCCCTGTGGGCGGTCCTGTATTTGAAAAGACTGTAATAAAAACCAGGCTGGGTGTACCAGCACCTCAGACCACTGCTTGACCCTCAACACGGAGCCTTGTCTCGTTATTGGGGGGATCCGCTGTATGCTGTTAGAGACTGATTGCCAGGAGTGTAAGCTGATTCCTGTTCGTCTGCTAGCAGCTATTCGTGAGGTTCCAGTTTGGAGTGCTATTTTGTATCCAGTTCGGGACATTGGTGTTCTGCAGTAGCTGTGCCTGTCTCTTAGAAAGGGGCTTATCGCCTAAACGGATTTTAACCCCTTGTCTGCTGAAACGGTCCGTTACAGGTGGCTATGATGATGATGGTGGTGATGGTGGCTGTGAGGATGGTGGTGATGGTGGCTGTGATAAAGATGATGGTGGCTGTGATGATAATGATGATGATGGTGGTGGTGGTGATGATGGTGGCTGTGATATGATGATGTTGGTGGTGATGATGGTGACTGTGGGGATGATGATGATGGTGGTGATGATGATGGTGACTGTGATGATAATGATGATGATGGTGGCTGTGATGATGATGGTGGTGGTGGTGGTGATGATGGTGGCTGTGATAAAGATGATGTTGATGGTGATGATGATGGTGGCTGTGATGATAATGATGATGATGGTGGCTGTGATGATGGTGGTGGTGGTGATGATGGTGGCTGTGATATGATGATGTTGGTGGTGATGATGGTGACTGTGATGATAATGATGATTATGGTGGCTGTGATGATGGTGGTGGTGGTGGTGGTGATGATGGTGGCTGTGATATGATGATGGTGGCTGTGATAATGGTGGTGGTGGTGATGATTGTGGCCTTAATTATCATGATGGTGGTGATGATGCAGAGATTTATGAAATAAATATAAAATGTGTTATAGGAAAATGTTAAAATATTCTTCACCTGTTTCCCAGGCGTGTGGACCAACCTTACAGAGAATATGTGGACAGAACATCTATGTCAATGGACGCTGCTACCAGCTAGACCGGAACCTGAGCGTACGGGGAAGTCTATCCGAACCTCCCCCAGGTAACAACCGCTCATCCAGAATTGGTACCTTGTGTTAGTGTTCACAGAACCAACTACCCCTAAAAAGGATAAAAGACAGAAACTGGGACCTGCCATGTTGGGGATGTATTATACTATACTAGTATTAATCTATCATGATGATACCAGATCTTCTCCACAGAGTGCGGACTGATTGTTTTCGTCATTGATGGTTCTGGAAGTGTCGGAGAAAACAACTTTAAAATATTGATGGATTTTGTCAAACAAATGATTTCATCCTTCAGCAAGACAGAAACAAAGGTAATATCCCAACAACAGACAGACACATAACTAACCATGCCGAGACGAGACACATACACCGGGAATACACCGAGAGAAGACACATACACCGGGAATACACCGAGAGAAGACACATATACTGGGAATACACCGAGAGAAGACACATATACCGGGAATACACTGAGAGAAGACATATACACCAGGAATACACCGAGAGAAGACACATACACCGGGAATACACAGAGAGAAGACACATACACCGGGGATACACTGAGAGAAGACATACACCGGGAATACACCGAGAGAAGACACATACACCGGGAATACACAGAGAGAAGACACATACACCGGGAATACACAGAGAGAAGACACATACACTGGGAATACACCGGGAGAAGGCACATACACTAGAAATACACAGAGAGAAGGCACATACACTGGGAATACACCGAGAGAAGACACATACACTGGGAATACACCGAGAGAAGACACATACACTGGGAATACACCGAGAGAAGACACATATACCGGGAATACACTGAGAGAAGACATATACACCAGGAATACACCGAGAGAAGACACATACACCGGGAATACACAGAGAGAAGACACATACACCGGGGATACACTGAGAGAAGACATACACCGGGAATACACAGAGAAAAGACACATACACCGGGAATACACCGAGAGAAGACACATACACCGGGAATACACAGAGAGAAGACACATACACTGGGAATACACCGGGAGAAGGCACATACACTAGAAATACACAGAGAGAAGGCACATACACTGGGAATACACCGAGAGAAGACACATACACTGGGAATACACCGAGAGAAGACACATACACTGGGAATACACCGAGAGAAGACACATATACCGGGAATACACTGAGAGAAGACATATACACCAGGAATACACCGAGAGAAGACACATACACCGGGAATACACAGAGAGAAGACACATACACCGGGGATACACTGAGAGAAGACATACACCGGGAATACACAGAGAAAAGACACATACACCGGGAATACACCGAGAGAAGACACATACACCGGGAATAGACTGAGAGAAGACACATACACTGGGAATACACCGAGAGAAGACACATACACCGGGAATAGACTGAGAGAAGACACATACACTAGAAATACACCGAGAGAAGACACATACACTGGGAATACACTGGGAGAAGACGGATGGATGATGGTTGGTGATTTGATGGATGATGGGTGTGATGTGATAGATGATGGGTGTGGATGTGATGGTTGATGATGTTCTTGGTTCCTTTGCGGAGGTCCCATGGTCCCATTATTTATAATTGTCTCTTTTCATTTCCAGTTTGCTCTCTTACAATACTCTGCACAGGTTACTGTTGAATTTACCTTCAGAAAATTTTCCAATAGTTCAGACCTAAATGCTGTAAGCGACATCAAATATCAGTTTGGAGCGAACACGAGAACCGCAACTGCCATCCGTAGAGCCGTGTAAGTAGCACATGGATATGGACTGTTTGAGCTCACGTTCACTGGCCATGTGCTGGTGTCTCTTTAGACTGCTCTGTAATGAATTCTGACATCAGGACCTGTATGTACTGTGGATACAACTATGGCGTCTGTAAATTTTCCAGGTTCTGACTTCCTCTGCAGACTCCACTTTTACATTTTATGTCTTCTGAAGACATCTTCACTCCGCACACAGTGCATCGTGGATCACGGAGTCTCGACCCCTGTGCCAACTAACTGGGTTAGCTTTGGGTTACACCTTAGGGAATGTTATCTCAGCGCTTCCCTTGTATTCACCTTTTAACCCCTGGACTTCGCTGCAGGAAAGCAACCAAGCAACTACCTCCTGGCATAGTCCCAGTTTAGTTGGCAGCTGACCCACTTGGATCAGGGTCACTGGTGCAAGCACCTGGAGCGCTAAGCACAGAAAACACAGCAAAACCACAAGTGCAGTCTGAACAGTCACTTATACCGATTAAAGGGTTTCTGTCATCAGAAAAATGGGTATTAACCTGGCTGACGTTAGCGATGTGCTAATGTCAGCTGAACATAACTATATTAGCGCCATCTCACTATGTGCCGCCGTTATTTAGAAAAACGAACTTTGATCATATGTAAATGAGCATCTAAGTGCACCTGCTCCTAGAGGCTCCGTTCGCCCACCTCTTTCCACGCCCTTCTACACTTGATTGACAGGGCCAGGCCAGCGTTGGTCTCCTGTTTGCCAGGGAAATCTCGCGCCTGCGCCATCCCGTTCAGTATTCAGCGCAGGCACAGTGAGGGAAGGGCGCTAATTATTACATTTATGAACACTTTATCACCAACGAATCCAATTAATTTGGCCACCAAATAATATATATATATATATATATTATTTGGTGGCCAAATTAATTTGATTCCTCCTGCAGTCCGTGCACCTAACAAAAATATGTGACAGCCCAGAGCTGCTGAACATTTCTGGCTTCATTTACGCCAGAAAACTAGTGTAAATTAAGATAAATTTGTTGGGGAGACTGACCACGTCCCTTCCCTTCCTTGCCACGCCCTTTAAGGAAAGTGTGGAGATGGGACAATTCTTTAAAGAACACATAGTTCTTTTGTGACGACTTTTTAACACCACTTTTTGGGCACAAGGGAGATGACAAATCTTCTAAAAGTCTTCCAAACACCTTTGCTGGTCACAGGAAACCTTATAGCTCCGACATCCTCTGCCTGGAGGTTGCCTCATATACCCAGGGACCCTCGGCCACTGGCTGGTGAGGGTTAAGTGAGCACTCGTGTTGACCCTTTAAAGGCCGAATGGAAGCAAGTGCGCCATAAGGGCACCCTAGGCAAGATGGAGGCTGCAAGATGAAGAGGATGCGGCAATGAGCATGACAGATGGCATGGTGGGTGGCGCAGCATTGCACCCACCAGGGACGACAGGGGGGCAGTGGGCACAAACCTAACAGTTATTATAATGTGAGGGTCCGTTAATAGGCCTGTCTGCGAAAATCTTCCATGTTTCCTGTTTCTGCAGGCGGGATGTTTTCATCCCTCTTTCACAGAAGGACTCCATGAAGCTTCTCATTGTCATCACAGATGGACAATCAAATGGCGAAAGAATTACCATTGCTGATGCTGCATCGGAGGCAGAGAAACAAGGCATTCAGCGCATCTCTATTGGGGTAAACATCTGGAATAAGTCACTTGTGATCTGGAGATTCAGTGAAGACTAAAAGGTTTAAGGAGCACCACCCAAACTGATAAGAACATGGCTTAAATGATTGTTTATAAGCTATAAGGAAGTCAAAGATAAGGGATAGACATGAGCCACTAGGAGTTCAGAGACAAAGGCTACACATAAGCTATCAGGAGTTCAGAAATAAGGGCTACCCATGAGCCATCAGGAGTTCAGAGACATGGGCTACCCATGACCCGCCTAGAGGTCATAGACAATGGCTATCCGTGAGCCGCCAAGAGTTCAGAGACAAGGGCTGCACATGAGCTGCCAGGAGTCCAGAAGCAAGGGCTACACATGAGCTGTCAGGAGTTCACAGACAAGGGCTACACATGAGCCATCAGGAGTTCAAAAGCAAGGGCTACTTATGAGCTGTCAGGAGTTCAGAGACATGGGCTACCCATGAGTCACCAGGAGTTCAGAGACAATGGCTGCACATGAGCTGCCAGGAGTTCAGAGATAATGGCTGCACATGAGCTTCCAGGAGTTCAGAGACATGGGCTACCCATGGCCTGCCAGGAGTTTATAGACTATGGCTACCCATGAGCTGCCCATAGTACAGGGACAAGGGCTACACAAGAGCCGCCAAAAGTTGGGAGACAAGGGCTACCCATGGGCCTGTTGTAGTTCTGGGACAAGGGCTACCTTTGAGCTGTCAGGAGTTAAGGGACAAGGGCTACCCATTAGCTGTCAGGAGTTTAGGGGCAAGGGCTACCCATTAGCTGCAGGAGTTCAGGGGCAAGGGCTACCTTTGAGCCGTCAGGAGTTAAGGGATAAGAGCTACCCATTAGCTGTCAGGAGTTTAGGGGCAAGGGCTACCCATGGGCATGTTGTAGTTCTGGGACAAGGGCTACCTTTGAGCTGTCAGGAGTTAAGGGACAAGAGCTACCCATTAGCTGTCAGGAGTTTAGGGACAAGGGCTACCCATTAGCTGTCAGGAGTTTAGGGGCAAGGGCTACCCATTAGCTGTCAGGAGTTTAGGGGCAAGGGCTACCCATTAGCCTTCAGGGCTTCTCTCTGATGGGACTCACTGTGAACAGACAAGGGGGAGTGTTGTGACCATCACCTACTGGCTTCTATGAAGAGGGTTGTGAGCATGCTCTATAAAATCCACAGGGTTCACTGTGCAGGGATAAGGGGAGGGTTGTGACCATCACCTACTGACTTCTATGAAGAGTGTTGTGGGCATGCTCTATAAAAACCACAGGGTTCACTGTGCAGGGATGGGTGGACTGTGACCATCACCTAGAGACTTCTATGAAGAGTGTTGTGAGCATGCTCTATAAAAACCACAGGGTTCACTGTGCAGGGATGAGGGGAGTGTGACCATCACCTAGAGACTTCTATGAAGAGTGTTGTGAGCATGCTCTATAAAATCCACAGGGTTCACTGTGCAGGGATGAGGGGACTGTGACCATCACCTACTGACTTCTATACAAAGTGTTGTGGGCATGCTCTGTAAAATCCACAGGGTTCACTGTGCAGGGATGGGGGGAGGGTTGTGACCATCACCTACTGGCTTCTATGAAGAGTGTTGTGAGCATGCTCTGTAAAATTCACAGGGTTCACTGTGCAGGGATGAGGGGAGTGTGACCATCACCTAGAGACTTCTATACAAAGTGTTGTGAGCATGCTCTGTAAAATCCACAGGGTTCACTGTGCAGGGAGGGGGGGGGAGGGTTGTGACCATCACCTAGAGACTTCTATGAAGAGTGTTGTGGGCATGCTCTGTAAAATCCCCAGGGTTCACTGTGCAGGGATGAGGGGACTGTGACCATCACCTACTGACTTCTATACAAAGTGTTGTGGGCATGCTTTATAACATCCACAGGGTTCACTGTGCAGGGATGGGGGGAGGGTTGTGACCATCACCTAGAGACTTATATGAAGAGTGTTGTGGGCATGCTCTGTAAAATCCACTGGGTCACTGTGCAGGGAGGGGGGGACTGTGACCATCACCTAGAGACTTCTATGAAGAGTGTTGTGGGCATGCTCTGTAAAAATCCACAGGGTCACTGTGCAGGGATGAGGGGAGGGTTGTGACCATCACCTACTGACTTCTATACAAAGTTTTGTGGGCATGCTCTGTAAAATCCACGGGGTTCACTGTGCAGGGAGGGGGGACTGTGACCATCACCTAGAGACTTCTATGAAGAGTGTTGTAGGCATGCTCTATAAAATCCACAGGGTCACTGTGCAGGGATGGGGGAGGGTTGTGACCATCACCTACTGACTTCTATACAAAGTTTTGTGGGCATGCTCTGTAAAATCCACGGGGTTCACTGTGCAGGGAGGGGGGGACTGTGACCATCACCTAGAGACTTCTATGAAGAGTGTTGTGAGCATGCTCTGTAAAATCCACAGGGTTCACTGTGCAGGGATGGGGGGAGGGTTGTGACCATCACCTACTGGCTTCTATGAAGAGTGTTGTGAGCATGCTCTGTAAAATTCACAGGGTTCACTGTGCAGGGATGAGGGGAGTGTGACCATCACCTAGAGACTTCTATACAAAGTGTTTGTGAGCATGCCTCTGTAAAAATCCACAGGGTCACTGTGCAGGGAGGGGGGGGGGAGGGTTGTGACCATCACCTAGAGACTTCTATGAAGAGTGTTGTGGGCATGCTCTGTAAAATCCCCAGGGTTCACTGTGCAGGGATGAGGGGACTGTGACCATCACCTACTGACTTCTATACAAAGTGTTGTGGGCATGCTTTATAACATCCACAGGGTTCACTGTGCAGGGATGGGGGAGGGTTGTGACCATCACCTATGAGACTTCTATGAAGAGTGTTGTGGGCATGCTCTGTAAAATCCACTGGGTCACTGTGCAGGAGGGGGGGACTGTGACCATCACCTAGAGACTTCTATGAGAGTGTGTGTAGGCATGCTCTATAAAATCCACAGGGTCACTGTGCAGGGATGAGGGGAGGGTTGTGACCATCACCTACTGACTTCTATACAAAGTTTTGTGGGCATGCTCTGTAAAATCCACGGGGTTCACTGTGCAGGGAGGGGGGGACTGTGACCATCACCTAGAGACTTCTATGAAGAGTGTTGTGAGCATGCTCTGTAAAATCCACAGGGTTCACTGTGCAGGGATGGGTGGACTGTGACCATCACCTAGAGACTTCTATGAAGAGTGTTGTGAGCATGCTCTGTAAAATCCACAGGGTTCACTGGGGGAAGGGTTAGGGTTAGTCACCTACTCATAGAAGTCACCTACTGACAATGAGGGATCCAGTGTTATCTGTATGTGATGATGATGGTGGTGATGATAATGAAGGTAATGATGATGATGGTGGTGAGGATGATAATGATAGCGGTGGTGATGATGGTGAGAATGATGATGAAAAGATATGATGGTGATGGTGTCGATGCGGATGATGATGGTAGTAACAATAGTGGTTTTGATGGTGCTGGTAATGATAGGGGTGATGATCCAGGGACTTGTTGTAACTTACGTTGTTTATTTAGGATCTTCTCCTTCTTACATGAGGATGATTGGACATAATGAGTGTAATATACATGATGGCATAATCATCTCTGTTCTGTAATCAGCCACCATTGTGTCTGTGACTTTCTCCAAGGTGGGAAACGCCTTCTCTGTTCCAACTGCATATGAAGAGTTGCGTGCAATTGCCTCCTCCCCTGACAACATCTTTAAAGTCAATGACTTTTCTGCCCTGAATGAAATTCAGAAGCTCCTGCAGCAGAAGATCTTCGCTATTGAAGGTTGGTCGCAACAATATGGTGCATGGTGCTATCATTGTGCCTCCTCCGCCACCCTCCTCCTCTACCAACTCCCTACCCACACTTACTGCACTCTCTTCCGCCAAAGTCTCCTTCCACCTCTTCCTGCCTTGCTCCTGTCTCTTCCCCTTCTTCCTCCACCCTCTTCCTACTCTTGCTCTGTCTCTTCACCTTCTTCCTCCACCCTCTTCCTGCTCTTGCTCTGTTTCTTCACCTTCTTCCTCCACCTTCTTCCTCCACCCTTTTCCTGCTCTTGCTCTGTCTCTTCCCCTTCTTCCTCCACCCTCTTCCTACTCTTGCTCTGTCTCTTCACCTTCTTCCTCCACCCACTTCCTGCTCTTGCTCTGTCTCTTCCCCTTCTTCCTCCACCCTCTTCCTACTCTTGCTCTGTCTCTTCACCTTCTTCCTCCACCCTCTTCCTGCTCTTGCTCTGTTTCTTCACCTTCTTCCTCCACCTTCTTCCTCCACCCTTTTCCTGCTCTTGCCCTGTCTCTTCACCTTTTAACTCCACCTTCTTCTTTCTCTTGCTTGGTCTCTTCACTTTTTTCCTCCACCCTTTTCCTGCTCTTGCTCTGTCTCTTCTTCTTCCTCCACCCTCTTCCTGCTCTTGCTCTGTCTCTTCACCTTCTTCCACCACCCTCTTTCTACACTTGCTCTGTCTCTTCACCTTCTTCCTCCACCCACTTCCTGCTCTTGCTCTGTTTCTTCACCTTCTTCCTCCACCCTCTTCCTGCTCTTGCTCGGTCTCTTCACCTTCTTCCTCCACCCTCTTCTTGCTTGGTCTCTTCACCTTCTTCCTCCACCCTCTTCTTGCTCGGTCTCTTCTGGAACTGTATCCGTTGATTATTCTGCTCACATGGTGTGACAGTAAAACTCCATGGCAGGGTGTTGAAAATCTCCTAAGCTGTTTTTTATTTACATCTGTCTTTGTAAAAGGTGGGAGACCCTCTAATCCCTCAGATGAGGCACCCTCTATACACCCTGTGCACCTTACACTATATTGTACCCCCCATGACAGTAGTCATCCCTCTGACTTCTGCTCTTGTCTCTCCAGGCACTCAGTCTCTTACTGGACAATCATTTGAAATGGAATTTTCCCAGGAGGGGTTCAGTGCAGCTCTAAGTCCGGTAAGTAGGCACTGCCAGATATCAAGAGGAGGAATCCAGAAAATTCTTCAAATAATATCCATACTGTCCTCCCCTATATAATACCCAAAGGTCACTGTCCTCCCCTATATAATATCCACAGGTTACTTTCCTCCCCTATATAATATCCACAGGTCACTGTCCTCCCCTATATAATATCCACAGGTCACTGTCCTCCCCTATATAATATCCACAGGTCACTGTCCTCCCCTATATAATATCCACAGGTCACTGTCCTCCCCTATATAATATCCACAGGTCACTGTCCTCCCCTATATAATATCCACAGGTCACTGTCCTCCCCTATATAATATCCACAGGTCACTGTCCTCCCCTATATAATATCCACAGGTCACTGTCCTCCCCTATATAATATCCACAGGTCACTGTCCTCCCCTATATAATATCCACAGGACATTCACTACCATTCTTCTCCCCTTTGTATGTTGTTCTCAGGATGGCGTGCTCCTTGGAGCAGTGGGGGCCTTTGGCTGGACTGGTGGAGCTTATCATTACAGAACAGGGCAGGAGAAGGCCACTTGGATCAATATCACCAAGTTTGAGTCTGACCTGAAAGACTCCTACATGGGTAAGCTCATATCTCCGATAGATTTTTGTTGGTGATCTATTCCATGGTTGATGTATCAATATCCTTCACACTTGAGAGAAGATGAGATGTCTTCTTACTTGTGAATATTTTTTCACCTGCAACTATTTATTTTCAGGTTACTCTGTGCTTCAAATGCAACCCAACATCGTCGCCATGGGGGCCCCAAGATACCAACATACAGGAAGGGTCTTTGTCTTTAACTGGGACTCACAACGCTCACAGTGGAATACAGTAGCCAGTGCCCTCGGTGAACAGGTGATATGGATCCACCATGATGTAGTGTGGAGGGTATGATGTGCCCGGTCCCAGCAGTGGAGGGTGTGATGTGCCCGGTCCCAGCAGTGGAGGGTGTGATGTGCCCGGTCCCAGCAGTGGAGGGTGTGATGTGCCCGGTCCCAGCAGTGGAGGGTGTGATGTGCCCGGTCCCGGCAGTGGAGGGTGGGATGTGCCCGGTCCAAGAAGTGGAGGGTGTGATGTGCCCGGTCCCAGCAGGGGAGGGTGTGATGTGCCCGGTCCTGGCAGTGGAGGGTGTGATGTGCCCGGTCCCAGCAGTGTAGGGTGTGATGTGCCTGGTCCCAGCAGTGTAGGGTGTGATGTGCCTGGTCCCAGCAGTGTAGGGGGTGATGTGCTGGTCCCAGAAGTGAAGGTTATGATGTGCCCGGTCCCAGCAGTAGAGGATGTGATGTGCTCAGTTCCAGCAGTGGAGGGTGTGATGTGCTCAGTTCCAGCAGTGGAGGGTGTGATGTGCCCAATCCCGGCAATGAAGGCTGTGATGTGCCCGGTCCTGGCAGTGGAAGGAGTGATGTGCTCGGTCCCAGAAGTGGCAGGAGTGATGTGCCCGGTCCCAGCAGTGGAGGCTGTGATGTGCCCGATCCCAGCAGTAGAGGATGTGATGTGCTCAGTTCCAGCAGTGGAGGGTGTGATGTGCCCGGTCCCGGCAATGAAGGCTGTGATGTGCCCGGTCCTGGCAGTGGAAGGAGTGATGTGCCCGGTCCCAGCAGTGGAGGTTGTGATGTGCCCAGTCCCAGCAGTGGAGAGTGATGTACCTAGTCCCGGCAGTGGAGGGTGTGATGTGCCCAGTCCCAGCAGTGGAGGGTGTGATGTGCCCGGTCCCAGCAGTGTAGGGGGTGATGTGCCTGGTCCCAGCAGTGTAGGGGGTGATGTGCTGGTCCCAGCAGTGGAGGGTGTGATGTGCCTGGTCCCAGCAGTGAAGGGTGTGATGTGCCCGGTCCCAGCAGTGTAGGGGGTGATGTGCCTGGTCCCAGCAGTGTAGGGGGTGATGTGCTGGTCCCAGCAGTGGAGGGTGTGATGTGCCTGGTCCCAGCAGTGAAGGGTGTGATGTGCCCGGTCCCGGCAATGAAGGCTGTGATGTGCCCAGTCCTGGCAGTGAAAGGAGTGATGTGCTCGGTCCCAGAAGTGGAAGGAGTTATGTGCCCGGTCCCAGCAGTGTAGGGGGTGATGTGCCCGGTCCCAGCAGTGTAGGGGGTGATGTGCTGGTCCCAGCAGTGGAGGGTGTGATGTGCCCGGTCCCAGCAGTGTAGGGGGTGATGTGCTGGTCCCAGCAGTGGAGGGTGTGATGTGCCCGGTCCCAGCAGTGGAGGGTGTGATGTGCTGGTCCCAGCAGTGGAGGGTATGATGTGCCCGGTCCCAGCAGTGGAGGGTGTGATGTACCTGGTCCCAGCAATGAAGGCTGTGATGTGCCCAGTCCTGGCAGTGAAAGGAGTGATGTGCTCGGTCCCAGAAGTGGAAGGAGTTATGTGCCCGGTCCCAGCAGTGAAGGGTGTGATGTGCCCGGTCCCAGCAGTGTAGGGGGTGATGTGCTGGTCCCAGCAGTGGAGGGTGTGATGTGCCCGGTCCCAGCAGTGTAGGGGGTGATGTGCTGGTCCCAGCAGTGGAGGGTGTGATGTGCCTGGTCCCAGCAGTGTAGGGGGTGATGTGCCTGGTCCCAGCAGTGTAGGGGGTGATGTGCCTGGTCCCAGCAGTGGAGGGTGTGATGTGCCCTGTCCCAGCAGTGAAGGGTGTGATGTGCCTGGTCCCAGCAGTGGAGGGTGGGATGTGCCTGGTCCCAGCAGTGGAGGGTGTGATGTCCCTGGTCCCAGCAGTGGAGGGTGTTATGTGCCCGGTCCCAGAAGTAGAGGGTGTGATTTGCCCGGTCCCAGCAGTAGAGGGGCTGATGTGCTCGGTCCCAGAAGTAGAGGGTTTGATGTGCCTGGTTCCATAAGTGGAGGGTGTGATGTGCCCGGTCCCAGCAGTGTAGGGTGTGATGTGCCCGGTCCCAGCAGTGGAGGGTGTGATGTGCCCGGTCCCGGCAGTGGAGGGTGGGATGTGCCCGGTCCAAGAAGTGGAGGGTGTGATGTGCCCGGTCCCAGAAGTGGAGTGTGTGATGTGCCCGGTCCCAGCAGGGGAGGGTGTGATGTGCCCGGTCCTGGCAGTGGAGGGTGTGATGTGCCCGGTCCCAGCAGTGTAGGGTGTGATGTGCCTGGTCCCAGCAGTGTAGGGTGTGATGTGCCTGGTCCCAGCAGTGTAGGGGGTGATGTGCTGGTCCCAGAAGTGAAGGTTATGATGTGCCCGATCCCAGCAGTAGAGGATGTGATGTGCTCAGTTCCAGCAGTGGAGGGTGTGATGTGCCCGGTCCCGGCAATGAAGGCTGTGATGTGCCCGGTCCTGGCAGTGGAAGGAGTGATGTGCTCGGTCCCAGAAGTGGAAGGAGTGATGTGCCCGGTCCCAGCAGTGGAGGTTGTGATGTGCCCAGTCCCAGCAGTGGAGAGTGATGTACCTAGTCCCGGCAGTGGAGGGTGTGATGTGCCCAGTCCCAGCAGTGGAGGGTGTGATGTGCCTTGTCCCAGCAGTGGAGGGTGTGATGTGCCCGGTCCCGGCAATGAAGGCTGTGATGTGCCCAGTCCTGGCAGTGAAAGGAGTGATGTGCTCGGTCCCAGAAGTGGAAGGAGTTATGTGCCCAGTCCCGGCAGTGGAGGGTGTGATGTGCCCAGTCCCAGCAGTGGAGTGTGTGATGTACCTGGTCCCGGCAGTGGAGGGTGTGATGTGCCCGGTCCCAGCAGTGTAGGGGGTGATGTGCTGGTCCCAGCAGTGGAGGGTGTGATGTGCCCGGTCCCAGCAGTGTAGGGGGTGATGTGCTGGTCCCAGCAGTGGAGGGTGTGATGTGCCTGGTCCCAGCAGTGTAGGGGGTGATGTGCCTGGTCCCAGCAGTGGAGGGTGGGATGTGCCTGGTCCCAGCAGTGGAGGGTGTGATGTCCCTGGTCCCAGCAGTGGAGGGTGTTATGTGCCCGGTCCCAGAAGTAGAGGGTGTGATTTGCCCGGTCCCAGCAGTAGAGGGGCTGATGTGCTCGGTCCCAGAAGTAGAGAGTTTGATGTGCCTGGTTCCATAAGTGGAGGGTGTGATGTGCCCGGTCCCAGCCGTGGATGGTGTGATGTGTACTGTCCCAGCTGCGGAGGGGTGCAGCAACCGGGCCGCAGGGCACAATGTGTGAATGTGGCGGCCTGATGGGTGTAGTAGTTGGTATTCACATTTCTGCAGCTCCCTGAGCCAGTGTGCAGTGCGTGGAAGTGTAGTGCCCTGGAGCAGGAGGTACTTG
Source organism: Bufo bufo (assembly GCF_905171765.1). Taxonomy (NCBI): domain Eukaryota; kingdom Metazoa; phylum Chordata; class Amphibia; order Anura; family Bufonidae; genus Bufo; species Bufo bufo. The sequence goes on along the minus strand of NC_053395.1, from coordinate 2,479,808 downwards.
CACGTTTGGACATTTGTGGACATTTGCACATTTCCTCTATGCAAAGTAGAAACCTCTTACTTTATTTCTCTTGAAAGGGTTAACTTATACTATTTAATACTGTGTAACTGCATTTTATATGTATGTTGTGATATTATCCTGTTCATTATCACTGTATTTACAAGGCTCTGTGGAAAGGGTCAATGAACACTGAGAAACTGTTAGGTCTTTGACTGTGAAGCTGGTAATTTTCCACAGCTGCCATAGGGGGTTAAAGAAGACCATGTTTTGGAGGGGAAAAGCCAGACACTGTTTACCACCAAAACCAGACAGACTGACCTTGTGAATGTCTGGTTTAGCTCTGTTGTTATGTCTGAAAACTTCTTTTTGTCTGGAATAACTGCTGTGTCATTGCCATTGAGTATCACTCAAGCTGTAATGTAAGTCTATGAGAGACGGAAAGTGTAACATTGTATCTGTTTGTGCTGAGTTTCTCCACTCCACTCCTCCCACTAGAAGGTTCTAGTCTAGCTAGAGATGGTACAGTCAGGTCCATAAATATTGGGACATCGACACAATTCTAACATTTTTGGCTCTATACACCACCACAATGGATTTGAAATGAAACAAACAAGATGTGCTTTACCTGCAGACTGTCAGCTGTAATTTGAGGTATTTACATCCAAATCAGGTGAACGGTGCAGGAATTACAGCAGTTACATATGTGCCTCCCACTTGTTAAGGGACCAAAAGTAATGGGACAGAATAATAATCATAAATCAAACTCTCACTGTTTAATACTTGGTTGCAAATCCTTTGCAGTAAATTACAGCCTGAAGTCTGGAACGCATAGACATCACCAGACGTTGGGTCTCATCCCTGGTGATGCTCTGCCTGGCCTCTACTGCAACTGTCTTCAGCTCCTGCTTGTTCTTGGGGCATTTTCCCTTCAGTTTTGTCTTCAGCAAGTGAAATGCTCAATCGGATTCAGGTCCGAGGATTGACTCGGCCATTGCAGAACATTCCACTTCTTTCCCTTATAAACTCTGTGGTTGCTTTTGCAGTATGCTTTGGGTCATTGTCCATCTGCCCTGTGAAGCGCCGTCCAATGAGTTCTGAAGCATTGGGCTGAATAGGAGCAGATAATATTGCCTGAAACACTTCAGAATTCATCCTGCTGCTTTTGTCAGCAGTCACATCATCAATAAATACAAGAGAAGCAGTTCCATTGGCAGCCATACATGCCCACGCCATGACACTACCACCACCATGCTTCACTGATGAGGTGGTATGCTTAGGATCATGAGCAGCTCCTTTCCTTCTCCATACTCTTCTCTTCCCATCGCTCTGGTACAAGTTGATCTTGGTCTCATCTGTCCATAGGATGTTGTTCCAGAACTGTGAAGGCTTTTTTAGATGTCGTTTGGCAAACTCTAATCTGGCCTTCCTGTTTTTGAGGCTCACCAATGGTTTCCATCTTGTGGTGAACCCTCTGTATTCACTCTGGTGAAGTCTTCTCCTGATTGTTGACTTTGACGCACATACACTTACCTCCTGGAGAGTGTTCTTGATCTGACCAACTGTTGTGAAGGGTGTTTTCTTCACCAGGGAAAGAATTCTTCGCTCATCCACCACAGTTGTTTTCCGCGGTCTTCCGGGTCTTTTGGTGTTGCTGAGCTCACCGGTGCGCTCCTTCTTTTTAAGAATGTTCCAAACAGTTGTTTTGGCCGCGCCTAATGTTTTTGCTATCTCTCTGATGGGTTTGTTGTGTTTTTTCAGCCTAATGATGGCTTCACTGATAGTGACAGCTCTTTGGATCTCATCTTGAGAGTTGACAGCAACAGATTCCAAATGCAAATAGCAGACTGGAAATGAGCTCTGGACCTTTTATCTGCTCATTGTAATTGGGATAATGAGGGAATAACACACACCGGCCATGGAACAGCCGAGAAGCCAATTGTCCCATTACTTTTGGTCCCTTAACCACCTCCGGACCGCTGTACGCAGATTCGCGTTCCGGAGGTGGCAGCCCTGCGCTCAGCGACGCATATACGCGTCATCTCGCGTGAGCCGGGATTTCCTGTGAACGCGCGCACACAGGCGCGCGCGCTCACAGGAACGGAAGGTAAGAGAGTTGATCTCCAGCCTGCCAGCGGCGATCGTTCGCTGGCAGGCTGGAGATGTGTTTTTTTTAACCCCTAACAGGTATATTAGACGCTGTTTTGATAACAGAGTCTAATATACCTGCTACCTGGTCCTCTGGTGGTCCCCTTTGTTTGGATCGACCACCAGAGGACACAAGTAGCTCAGTAAAGTAGCACCAAGCACCACTACACTACACTACACCCCCCCCCGTCACTTATTAACCCCTTATTAGCCCCTGATCACCCCTGCTCACCCCCCTGTCATTGATTACCCCCCTGTCATTGATCAACCCCCTGTAAAGCTCCATTCAGACGTCCGCATAATTTTTACGGATCCACTGATAGATGGATCGGATCCGCAAAACGCATCCGGACGTCTGAATGAAGCCTTAAAGCGGGTGATCAATGACTGTGGTGATCACCCCATATAGACTCCCTGATCACCCCCCTGTCATTGATTACCCCCCTGTCATTGATCACCCCCCTGTAAAGCTCCATTCAGACGTCCGCATGATTTTTACGGATCCACTGATAGATGGATCGGATCCGCAAAACGCATCCGGACGTCTGAATGAAGCCTTACAGGGGCATGATCAATGACTGTGGTGATCACCCCATATAGACTCCCTGATCACCCCCCTGTCATTGATTACCCCCCTGTCATTGATCACCCCCCTGTAAAGCTCCATTCAGACGTCCGCATGATTTTTACGGATCCACTGATAGATGGATTGGATCCGCAAAACGCATCCGGACGTCTGAATGAAGCCTAACAGGGGCGTGATCAATGACTGTGGTGATCCCCCCATATAGACTCCCTGATCACCCCCCTGTCATTGATCACCCCCCTGTAAAGCTCCATTCAGATGTCCGCATGATTTTTACGGATCCACTGATAGATGGATCGGATCTGCAAAACGCATACGGACGTCTGAATAAAGCCTTACAGGGGCATGATCAATGACTGTGGTGATCACCCCATATAGACTCCCTGATCACCCCCCTGTCATTGATTACCCCCCTGTCATTGATCACCCCCCTGTAAAGCTCCATTCAGATGTCCGCATGATTTTTACGGATCCACTGATAGATGGATCGGATCCGCAAAACGCATCCGGACGTCTGAATGAAGCCTTACAGGGGCGTGATCAATGACTGTGGTGATCACCCCATATAGACTCCCTGATCACCCCCCTGTCATTGATTACCCCCCTGTCATTGATCACCCCCCCTGTCATTGATCACCCCTCTGTAAGGCTCCATTCAGACATTTTTTGGGCCCAAGTTAGCGGAATTATTTATTTTTTTTCTTACAAAGTCTCCTATTCCACTAACTTGTGACAAAAAATAAAAACTTCCATGAACTCACTATGCCCATCAGCGAATACCTTGGGGTGTCTTCTTTCCAAAATGGGGTCACTTGTGGGGTAGTTATACTGCTCTGGCATTCTAGGGGCCCAAATGTGTGGTAAGAAGTTTGAAATCAAATTCTGTAAAAAATGACCTGTGAAATCCTAAAGGTGCTCTTTGGAATATGGGCCCCTTTGCCCACCTAGGCTGCAAAAATGTGTCACACATCTGGTATCTCTGTATTCAGGAGAAGTTGGGGAATGTGTTTTGGGGTGTCATTTTACATATACCCATGCTGGGTGAGAGAAATATCTTGGCAAAAGACAACTTTTCCCATTTTTTTATACAAAGTTGGCATTTGACCAAGATATTTATCTCACCCAGCATGGGTATATGTAAAATGACACCCCAAAACACATTCCCCAACTTCTACTGAATACGGAGATACCAGATGTGTGACACTTTTTTGCAGCCTAGGTAGGCAAAGGGGCCCACATTCCAAAGAGCACCTTTCGGATTTCACTGGTCATTTTTTACAGAATTTGATTTCAAACTCCTTACCACACATTTGGGCCCCTAGAATGCCAGGGCAGTATAACTACCCCACAAGTGACCCCATTTTGGAAAGAAGAGACCCCAAGGTATTTGCTGATGGGCATAGTGAGTTCATGGAAGTTTTTATTTTTTGTCACAAGTTAGTGGAATATGAGACTTTGTATGAAAAAAAAAAAAAAAAAAAAATCAGCATTTTCCACTAACTTGCGACAAAAAATAAAAAATTCTAGGAACTCGCCATGCCCCTCACGGAATACCTTGGGGTGTCTTCTTTCCAAAATGGGGTCACTTGTGGGGTAGTTATACTGCTCTGGCATTCTAGGGGCCCAAATGTGTGGTAAGGAGTTTGAAATCAAATTCTGTAAAAAATGACCTGTGAAATCCGAAAGGTGCTCTTTGGAATATGGGCCCCTTTGCCCACCTAGGCTGCAAAAAAGTGTCACACATCTGGTATCTCCGTACTCAGGAGAAGGTGGGGAATGTGTTTTGGGGTGTCATTTTATATATACCCATGCTGGGTGAGATAAATATCTTGGTCAAATGCCAACTTTGTATAAAAAAATTGGAAAAGTTGTCTTTTGCCAAGATATTTCTCTCACCCAGCATGGGTATATGTAAAATGACACCCCAAAACACCATCTCCTGAGTACGGCAATACCAGATGTGTGACACTTTTTTGCAGCCTAGGTGGGCAAAGGGGCCCATATTCCAAAGAGCACCTTTCGGATTTCACAGGTCATTTTTACAGAATTTGATTTCAAACTACTTACCACACATTTGGGCCCCTAGAATGCCAGGGCAGTATAACTACCCCACAAGTGACCCCATTTTGGAAAGAAGAGACCCCAAGGTATTTCGTGATGGGCATAGTGAGTTCATGGAAGTTTTTATTTTTTGTCACAAGTTAGTGGAATATGAGACTTTGTAACAAAAAAAAATAAAAAATAAAAATCATCATTTTCCGCTAACTTGTGACAAAAAATAAAAAGTTCTATGAACTCACTATGCCCATCAGCGAATACCTTAGAGTGTGTACTTTCCGAAATGGGGTCATTTGTGGGGTGTTTGTACTGTCTGGGCATTGTAGAACCTCAGGAAACATGACAGGTGCTCAGAAAGTCAGAGCTGCTTCAAAAAGCGGAAATTCACATTTTTGTACCATAGTTTGTAAACGCTATAACTTTTACCCAAACCATTTTTTTTTTACCCAAACATTTTTTTTTTATCAAAGACATGTAGAACAATAAATTTAGAGCAAAATTTATATATGGATGTCGTTTTTTTTGCAAAATTTTACAACTGAAAGTGAAAAATGTCATTTTTTTGCAAAAAAATCGTTAAATTTCGATTAATAACAAAAAAAGTAAAAATGTCAGCAGCAATGAAATACCACCAAATGAAAGCTCTATTAGTGAGAAGAAAAGGAGGTAAAATTCATTTGGGTGGTAAGTTGTATGACCGAGCAATAAACGGTTAAAGTAGTGTAGGTCAGAAGTGTAAAAAGTGCCCTGGTCTTTCAGGGTGTTTAAGCTAGGGGGGCTGAGGGGGTTAACAAGTGGGAGGCACAGATGTAACTGCTGTAATTCCTGCACCGTTCACCTGATTTGGATGTAAATCCCCTCAAATTAAAGCTGACAGTCTGCAGGTAAAGCACATCTTGTTCGTTTCATTTCAAATTTATTGTGGTGGTGTATAGAGCCAAAAATGTTAGAATTGTGTCCATGTCCCAATATTTATGGACCTGGCTGTATATAAGGAGAGCAGTCAGAGCCCCTGCAGTTAGGGAACAGTGCTTGGTGGGGAGACTCTGCCAGACTACTGAGTGACCAGAAGAAGACTCTTTACCAGGATTCCAGCCTTCTGAGAAAGAGAGGGACAGCTAGCTCAGGCCTTTCCTCAGCATCAAACCCTTCTTCTGCCAGGGAGAAGACTGGAGAAGCCAGCCCTATGCCTCATCTCAGGGAGGAGACTGGAGAAGCCGGCCCTATGCCTCATCTCAGGGAGGAGACTGGAGAAGCCGGCCCTATGCCTCGCCTGTATTGTTTTGCACCTGAATTCCTCCAGTAAGGAAACACACTGGTTACTGCAGACCCTGACTCTCTGGACTTATTTCCTATTGGGGTGCACCACGCCTTACCATCCCTTCCGGAGAGGAGCAACACATGGTGATACCTCCACGGGGTCCGGGGGACCCAGCATAGCGTTGGAGTCACCACAAACCCGGCCACTGCAGAAGTAAGGCACCAGATTCCTTCGGGGCACTCTCTGGTGTTGACGGATCTCCTGCCAGATGTTGGTTGAGGTGCCCTTGGTGGTATGGGTTTTAGGTGCAGGAAAGGCAGGGTCCCTGAGGTTTGATCTTATCATGGGGCATGCAGTCCATGACAAAATAGTCCATCCCTGATTTAAGGTATTGTTGCAAATTGTAATCAAGCGCAGTCGGCTTTTAGTATCAAAGCCTCTGACTGGGCAATTAATTCTTGGTAAAACCAGTAACGTTGTAGAGGATAAAACACAGAAATTTCCTTTCTGGGCACATTGCTTAAAATGTTGTCCTGCAGGATTCTAGATTTATAATTTTAGACAACATGAGAAGAGCAAAAAGGTCACCAACCTGCACAACTTGGGGAATCTACCAGCACTGGAGTCCATAAGAGAGTCCATTAAAGGGGCTCTAAGTGGTCTGGGGAACTACCACAAATAAAAACTGTGGGGAGTCCATACTGGTCTATATGCTCCAGATCCACAAAGTAATTTCCCTTTTTAATAAAAGGGGACATTAGTGGCCAGCCGGCCTACTGACGGATGCAGGTCATCTTCTGAAAGGGTGTCTGCAGGCTTCAGCCCGTTGGGGGGATCTCGCAGGCTGGCAACAGGTGGGGTGACTTCTCCAGTGATGCCCGGTTAGCGGTGAAGTCCAGCCCGGCATGGATACTAGCAGTGCTGCGGGCATGGTGAGCTATTCTTCTGGATGAGCAGCGGTTCCATTGAAGTTGCAGTAGCCGCTTTGGCTGATCCAGGTATCGCTTCTGGTGCCGGGGGTTCTAGCTTGCTGGGACTATCTGGTGGAGGATATTTTGTCAGACGTCAGCTACTAGGCCTCGCTGCTTGGCCACACGGCGTCTTCTTTCCAGGTCGGGATGATACACCTCCTGGGCTAGTGCAGTGGCTATGTCTTCCTCCCGGCAGCTAAGGTCAGATTTGTGGAGGGGTCTACATTCTGCAACCACTGTGGTGGGCTGCCAGAAGATGTTAAGACTGGTGAACGCGACTCGGTGTTGGTACAGGTACCTGCTGTTGCTCGATTCGTCCAGCTCCGGTTTTGAGTCGGCCTCAGATTCCTGACACTTTTTTCGGTCCCAGCAGTGGTGGGTGTGATGTGCCCAGTCCCAGCAGTAGAGGATGTTGTGTGCTGGTCCCAGCAGTTCAGTGGGTGATATTCTCCTTCCATGCAGGGAAGAGTGTGATGTGCCCGGTCCCAGCAGTGAAGGAGGTGATGTGCCCGGTCCCAGTAGTGGAGGGTGTGATGTGCCCGGTCCCAGCAGTGAAGGAGGTGATGTGCTGGTCCCAGCAGTGAAGGGGATGATGTGCCCAGTCCCAGCAGTGGAGGGTGTGATGTGCCCGGTCCCAGCAGTGAAGGGGATGATGTGCCCAGTCCCAGCAGTGAAGGGTGTGATGTGCCCGCTCCCAGCAGTGGAGGGTGTGATGTGCCCGCTCCCAGCAGTGAAGGGGATGATGTGCCCAGTCCCAGCAGTGAAGGGTGTGATGTGCCCGCTCCCAGCATGAAGGGTGTGATGTGTCCGCTCCCAGCAGTGGAGGGTGTGATGTGCCCGGTCCCAGCAGTGAAGGAGGTGATGTGCCCGGTCCCAGTAGTGGAGGGTGTGATGTGCCCGGTCCCAGCAGTGAAGGAGGTGATGTGCTGGTCCCAGCAGTGAAGGAGGTGATGTGCTGGTCCCAGCAGTGAAGGGGATGATGTGCCCAATCCCAGCAGTGGAGGGTGTGATGTTCTGGTCCCAGCAGGGAGGGTGTGATGTGCCCGCTCCCAGCAGTGGAGGGTGTGATGTGCCCGGTCCCAGCAGTGAAGGGTGTGATGTTCTGGTCCCAGCAGTGGAGGGTGTGATGTGCACGGTCCCAGCAGGGAGGGTGTGATGTGCCCGCTCCCAGCAGTGGAGGGTGTGATGTGCCCAGTCCCAGCAGTGAAGGGTGTGATGTTCTGGTCCCAGCAGTGGAGGGTGTGATGTGCACGGTCCCAGCAGGGAGGGTGTGATGTGCCCGCTCCCAGCAGTGGAGGGTGTGATGTGCCCGGTCCCAGCAGTGAAGGGGATGATGTGCCCAGTCCCAGCAGTGGAGGGTGTGATGTGCCCGCTCCCAGCATGAAGGGTGTGATGTGCCCGCTCCCAGCAGTGAAGGGTGTGATGTGTCCGCTCCCAGCAGTGGAGGGTGTGATGTGCCCGGTCCCAGCAGTGGAGGGTGTGATGTGCCCGGTCCCAGCAGTGAAGGGGATGATGTGCTGGTCCCAGCAGTGGTGGGTGTGATGTGCCTGGTCCCAGTATTAGAGGATGTTGTGTGCTGGTCCCAGCAGTTCAGTGGGTGATATTCTGGTCCCAGCAGTGAAGGGTGTGATGTTCTGGTCCCAGCAGTGGAGGGTGTGATGTGCCCGGTCCCAGCAGTGGAGGGTGTGATGTGCCCAGTCCCAGCAGTGGAGGGTGTGATGTGCCCGCTCCCAGCAGTGAAGGGTGTGATGTGCCCGCTCCCAGCAGTGTAGGGGGTGATGTGCCCGCTCCCAGCAGTGGAGGGTGTGATGTGCCCGGTCCCAGCAGTGGAGGGTGTGATGTGCCCGCTCCCAGCAGTGAAGGGGATGATGTGCCCAGTCCCAGCAGTGGAGGGTGTGATGTGCCCGCTCCCAGCATGAAGGGTGTGATGTGCCCGCTCCCAGAAGTGAAGGGTGTGATGTGCCCACTCCCAGCAGTGAAAGGTGTGATGTGCCCGGTCCCAGCAGTGGAGGGTGTGATGTTCTGGTCCCAGCAGTGGAGGGTGTGATGTGCCCGGTCCCAGTATTAGAGGATGTTGTGTGCTGGTCCCAGCAGTTCAGTGGGTGATATTTTGGTCCCAGCAGTGAAGGGTGTGATGTGCCCGGTCCCAGCAGTGGAGGGTGTGATGTGCCCGGTCCCAGCAGTGAAGGGTGTGATGGTCCCGGTCCCAGCAGTGGAAGGAGTGATGTGCCCGGTCCGAGCAGTGAAGGGTGTGATGTGCCCGGTCCGAGCAGTGAAGGGTGTGATGTGCCTGGTCCCAGCAGTGGAGGGTGTGATGTGCCTGGTCCCAGCAGTGAAGGGTGTGATGTGCCTGGTCCCAGCAGTGGAGGGTGTGATGTGCCTGGTCCCAGCAGTGGAGGGTGTGATGTGCCCGCTCCCAGCAGTGGTGGGTGTGATGTGCCCGGTCCCAGTATTAGAGGATGTTGTGTGCTGGTCCCAGCAGTTCAGTGGGTGATATTCTGGTCCCTGCAGGGAAGGTGGTGATGTGCTGGTCCCAGCAGTGGAGGGTGTGATGTGCCCGGTCCGAGCAGTGAAGGGTGTGATGTGCCCGGTCCCAGCAGTGAAGGGTGTGATGTGCCTGGTCCCAGCAGTGGAGGGTGTGATGTGCCCGCTCCCAGCAGTGGTGGGTGTGATGTGCCCGGTCCCAGTATTAGAGGATGTTGTGTGCTGGTCCCAGCAGTTCAGTGGGTGATATTCTGGTCCCTGCAGGGAAGGTGGTGATGTGCTGGTCCCAGCAGTGAAGGGGATGATGTGCCCGCTCCAAGCATGAAGGGTGTGATGTGCCCGCTCCAAGCATGAAGGGTGTGATGTGCCCGCTCCAAGCAGTGAAGGGTGTGATGTGCCCAGTCCCAGCAGTGGAGGGTGTGATGTGCCCGCTCCCAGTATTAGAGGATGTTGTGTGCTGGTCCCAGCAGTGGAGGGTGTGATGTGCCTGGTCCCAGCAGTGGAGGGTGTGATGTGCCCGCTCCCAGCAGTGAAGGGTGTGATGTGCCCAGTCCCAGCAGTGGAGGGTGTGATGTGCCGCTCCCAGCATGAAGGGTGTGATGTGCCCGCTCCCAGCAGTGAAGGGTGTGATGTGTCCGCTCCCAGCAGTGGAGGGTGTGATGTGCCCAGTCCCAGCAGTGAAGGAGGGGATGTGCTGGTCCCAGCAGTGGAAGGTGTGATGTGCCCGCTCCCAGCAGTGAAGGGGATGATGTGCCCAGTCCCAGCAGTGGAGGGTGTGATGTGCCCGCTCCCAGCATGAAGGGTGTGATGTGCCCGCTCCCAGAAGTGAAGGGTGTGATGTGCCTGGTCCCAGCTGTCTCACCATATTTTCGCATGGCCAATATGAGGAACCCAATGATTTAGTCCAAGTATCTAAGGACAATAGAAAAGAATTGTGATGGCACACTCGCATTTGGATTAAATACGGGGATTTTTTATTATATGAAGTAAAAAAGTATTTGATGGTGAATGTTTATATTATATAGATGATGCTATAAATATAATAATAAAAATAAAAATAAAAATAAAGATTAAAAAATGAAAGATATATATATATATAAAATATGTGTATATATATATATATATATATATATATATATATATATAGGTACGTTAGGGTAGAGTATAGAGTCTATTCGGCAAAGGTATATAGTTCAATGGGTATTGATGGAATAGGATTCCCTAAAATTATGATAAAAATAGGTAAAATAAAGTAAAAGTAGTGTCCAAAAAGTAGTGTCCAAAAAATATATTAGAGAATGTTCAAAGAGTTCTTTAAGAGGTCCTGGAATCAATAAATGTGGTCCAAGAAGTTCTAATAGTAGATGTTGTCTGTCTTCAGTAAGGTAGTGGTGTTCTTGAGAAGAGTGCAATATATGCGCATATAAAATCCAATTGATAAAAATAGGAATAAAGTGCAGTGCAAAAATAGAGAATTGGGAAAAAAATATAATAAATATATGTGCTCAATGGCATATAATATGTTGTGCACAACAAATGTTTCCTTTTAGCATACAAGTGAAAAAATGTGTTAAAATCGTTGTTGGTACTGATACAGCTTGGTTAGGACCTGTATTCACCGAATTGTCAAGTGTTGGTGTCCGCCTTTTAAAGAGAGAGCGAGGAGAGTCGCTCTCTCTTTAAAAGGCGGACACCAACACTCTCCTCGCTCTCTCTTTAAAAGGCGGACACCAACACTTGACAATTCGGTGAATACAGGTCCTAACCAAGCTGTATCAGTACCAACAACGATTTTAACACATTTTTTCACTTGTATGCTAAAAGGAAACATTTGTTGTGCACAACATATTATATGCCATTGAGCACATATATTTATTATATTTTTTTCCCAATTCTCTATTTTTGCACTGCATTTTATTCCTATTTTTATCAATTGGATTTTATATGCGCATATATTGCACTCTTCTCAAGAACACCACTACCTTACTGAAGACAGACAACATCTACTATTAGAACTTCTTGGACCACATTTATTGATTCCAGGACCTCTTAAAGAACTCTTTGAACATTCTCTAATATATTTTTTGGACACTACTTTTTGGACACTACTTTTACTTTATTTTACCTATTTTTAATCATAATTTTAGGGAATCCTATTCCATCAATACCCATTGAACTATATACCTTTGCCGAATAGACTCTATACTCTACCCTAACGTACCTATATATATATATATATACACATATTTTATATATATATATATATATATCTTTCATTTTTTAATCTTTATTTTTATTGTTATATTTATAGCATCATCTATATAATATAAACATTCACCATCAAATACTTTTTTACTTCATATAATAAAAAATCCCCGTATTTAATCCAAATGCGAGTGTGCCATCACAATTCTTTTCTATTGTAACATATCCTTACGGTTTTAGGTGTACCGGTGATAGAGCACCTCCATCCATACTGACCGTCTGGTGAGCCACAGAACCCTTTCTATCTATAAGGACAATATAAAGAAGATCTACTCTGTATGAAACATCCATGTTGTCCTCAGTCCTGGGGGTTTCCTGCAGCTTTTAGTTTATGTATTAATCTATGACATCTGCTTTCTTTGCAGATTGGATCATACTTTGGGTCAGCCTTGGGTGTGGTCAAGATAACAACATCTACATTTGTCTTGGTGGTGGGAGCCCCAACATACTACTCCCCACTAGGTCCAGGCGGACGGGTCTATCTGTGCCCCATCTCTTCCCAGGTGAGATAGCCATGTGAATGTATAGATCTGATGTTTGTTATGCTGGTTCTCATGGAGGGTCTGGGTGATGTCAAGAGATAATTTCCATACCAGTGGCACCACTGTTTTCCCAGACCCGTCTCCATGTCACATAGACACATGTACACAGGGCTTCCTGAAGCTCTGTTCACTTAGAATATAAAGTCTCTCACATGATTGTTGGTCCCATCAGGAGATGAACCCTCGGACAGCACGTACCACCTTCACCTGCCCAGAGATTCTTCAGGGAGAGAGCAGTCAACCTATGGGCCATTTTGGCTCTGCCCTCGCCATTCTCCCAGACCTGACTGCAGATGAGCTCCCTGACCTAGCTGTTGGGGCCCCCTTTGAAGACAATGGTCAAGGAGCTCTGTATATCTTCCCAGGAAAAGATGGTGGCTTCAGGACTTCTTACATACAGGTAAACTGGAGATATGATGTGGAAGCAATTCTCAGAAATGTCTGGTGTAAGGAAGGCAGGCAACAACAAAGCCGGGTGCAATCAGAAACTGTTCTGTAGCACCACAGGACCGCCACGTAGCCTCACCATTACAGCCCCACAAAATGAAGGCCAGCTGTAAGATCACATACCTACTCTGCCCCCCCCTCCCCCCCACATATGTCTGAGAGTGGTACCATGAAGGACCCCACCCCGAAGTGATGCTTCTGTAGGTTGTCAGGTATGTATCATCACTTGGTGGATAAGAGTTGTCAGAGCAGCTACAGAGGTGAGTGGTATGTCGGATGGTCTTATTCCTGGACCTGACACCACATTTTTCTCAGGATCATCCCTTTTCCCTCTGGGGTGAATCACTCTATTCATCCTGCACTTTTGCCCCATGCATGTGTCATGTCCAACCTCCTCCTTGGGTGAGACAGCAGTAATACTACATCTACTCCGAGCCTCCAGAGGTGGTGGATTGTGTGGTGATGGTGTCAGATCCTTCATACATGGAGAGTGATAAATGAGGTGAAACCTTAATACACATCTTAGGGCACCTTCACACTAGCGGTTTTCTTTTCCGGCATAGAGTTCCGTCACAGGGGCTCAATACCCGAAAATAACTAATCGGTTTTATCCCCATGCATTCTGAATGGAGAGTAATCCGTCCAGGATGCATCAGTCTTCAGTTCAATCTTTTTGACTGTTCCGGACGGAGATAATACCGCAGAATGCTACGGTTTTATCTCCTGTGAAAAAAAAAAGACTTGCCTGAATGCCGGATCCGGGAATGTATTAGTGCCGGATCCGGCATTCAAAATACCGCAATGTCGGATCCGTCCTTCCGGTCTGCACATGCGCAGACTGGTAAAAATGTGAAAAAAATATATAATGGATCTGTTTCTCCGGATGACAAACGAAGAGACGGATCCGTTCTTGCAATGCATTCGAAAGACGGATCCACATCCGGATCCGTCTACAAATGCTTTCCGTTTGCATGCAGATTGCTGGATCCAGCAGGGAGCTCCGGCAACGGAACTGCCCGCCGGATCACTCTGCCGCAAGTGTGAAAGTAGCCTAAGTGTCCCCATGTCATTGCCCGTGTTTAATACCTTGACATTCACGTTACATTCTCCAGCGTGTGGCCGGACGTCTACTGACGGGTGGAATTCAGTTCTTTGGAAGGTCGTTGGCTAGTAGCTTAGACTTGACGAATGATGGACTGCCAGATGTGACGGCGGGGGGTGAAGGTGTCGCGGTCATACTGAGGTAAGGAGGCTGACATCTTGAGCAGAAGGTAGTCCCTGCTGTCATGTCTTGGACAATACTTGGCTTCATAGAGATCTGCTCAGAGGGGTTTTACCTGGGAAAATATTAGCTGCAGTGAGTTGGGCACTTCACATGGAGGATTATGGACATGAAATACAGATTCTTCTCTCTGTTAGCGCCCCCTGCTGTTCATCCTTGTGGTCCACCTTCTCCTGCATTCAGTGGTGGACACACATGCTCAGTAGCTTCGGACACCTTTCATTCTCTCCTCCCTACTGCTGAATGCAGAGAAGTGTATGGCTGCATCTCTCTTCAGACAGGGAGAAGGTAGTGGGGGTCAGTATATATGCTATGTATAAGGAAGGAGTTAACAAGTGGACTTCTGGGAGATGCAGCTGCTTGATGGTCACATGGGAGCAGCTGTTGTCTACCCTCAGAAGGGAGGAGACCAGAGCTGCAGAGAGGTGAGGAGGGTGGCAGTGACTCCGGTGTGCATTACTGCAGATGTTTGTGAGCAGACGTGGGGCAGACTAGGGTGACATCTCCTGTGGCAGCCATAATTGGTGGCCCCCAAATTTATCAGAAATACATAACTGGTTAATGGAAGCTTTAACCACTAGGCAGAAGATGATGACTCCACGACTGGTATCAATGAGGGGTTTCTTGCTTTCTGAAGGAAATGTCCTCTGAAACTCATGTTGTGTGTTCCTTGTTGGCAATGTTTCTCCTGCTAAGATCTCGGCCAGTGCTCCAGGTCTCAGTGGTCATGAGCTTCAGCCGCCGCGAGTTTCCACTTTCCTCATATGAATGTCCAGATAAAATACCGCAGACTACAGAAATTCGTGTGTGTTTCAACAAGAAAGTGAAGAGCCGTGGAGTGACAGGTAAGGAAGGCACCATGGGGGAGGGGGGGTGGGCAGCCCATACAAATGCCATGCACACCAGTGTGAGGTCCAAGACTATGTAGGAAATGGAAACCAGTAACGGCTCAGCATAGGGGCCATTCAGCAAGTAATTTATAGCTCATGGGCAGTAAGTATCCACCAGAAGGAAGTTCTCACCAATAAGAGTTAGGGCAGTGGGAATGAAATGCGGTCAGGGTCACAGAGGATTCTCCACTATGGAGGTAGGAATGTAATGAGGTCAAGGTCAGACGAGCCCAGAGGATCCTCCACTATGGAGGTAGGAATGTAATGAGGTCAGGGTCAGAGGAGTCCAGAGGATCCTCCACTATGGAGGTAGGAATGTAATGAGGTCAGGGTCAGACGAGTCCAGAGGATCCTCCACTATGGAGGTAGGAATGTAATGAGGTCAGGGTCAGACGAGCCCAGAGGATCCTCCACTATGGAGGTAGGAATGTAATGAGGTCAGGGTCAGACGAGCCCAGAGGATCCTCCACTATGGAGGTAGGAATGTAATGAGGTCAGGGTCAGAGGAGTCCAGAGGATCCTCCACTATGGAGGTAGGAATGTAATGAGGTCAGGGTCAGAGGAGTCCAGAGGATCCTCCACTATGGAAGTGGGAATGTAATGAGGTCAGGGTCAGAGGAGTCCAGAGGATCCTTCACTATGGAGGTAGGAATGTAATGAGGTCAGGGTCAGACGAGTCCAGAGGATCCTCCACTATGGAGGTAGGAATGTAATGAGGTCAGGGTCAGAGGAGTCCAGAGGATCCTCCACTATGAAGGTAGGAATGTAATGAGGTCAGGGTCAGACGAGCCCAGAGGATCCTCCACTATGGAGGTAGGAATGTAATGGGGTCAGGGTCAGAGGAGTCCAGAGGATCCTCCACTATGGAAGTGGGAATGTAATGAGGTCAGGGTCAGAGGAGTCCAGAGGATCCTCCACTATGAAGGTAGGAATGTAATGAGGTCAAAATCAGAGGAGTCCAGAGGATCCTCCACTATGGAGGTAGGAATGTAATGAGGTCAGGGTCAGAGGAGTCCAGAGGATTCTCCACTATGGAGGTAGGAATGTAATGAGGTCAGGGTCAGACGAGCCCAGAGGATCCTCCACTATGGAGGTAGGAATGTAATGAGGTCAGGGTCAGAGGAGTCCAGAGGATCCTCCACTATGGAGGTAGGAATGTAATGAGGTCAGGGTCAGACGAGTCCAGAGGATCCTCCACTATGGAGGTAGGAATGTAATGAGGTCAGGGTCAGACGAGCCCAGAGGTTCCTCCACTATGGAGGTAGGAATGTAATGAGGTCAGGGTCAGACGAGCCCAGAGGATCCTCCACTATGGAGGTAGGAATGTAATGAGGTCAGGGTCAGAGGAGTCCAGAGGATCCTCCACTATGGAGGTAGGAATGTAATGAGGTCAGGGTCAGAGGAGTCCAGAGGATCCTTCACTATGGAGGTAGGAATGTAATGAGGTCAGGGTCAGACGAGTCCAGAGGATCCTCCACTATGGAGGTAGGAATGTAATGAGGTCAGGGTCAGAGGAGTCCAGAGGATCCTCCACTATGAAGGTAGGAATGTAATGAGGTCAGGGTCAGACGAGCCCAGAGGATCCTCCACTATGGAGGTAGGAATGTAATGGGGTCAGGGTCAGAGGAGTCCAGAGGATCCTCCACTATGGAAGTGGGAATGTAATGAGGTCAGGGTCAGAGGAGTCCAGAGGATCCTCCACTATGAAGGTAGGAATGTAATGAGGTCAAAATCAGATGAGTCCAGAGGATCCTCCACTATGGAGGTAGGAATGTAATGAGGTCAGGGTCAGACGAGTCCAGAGGATCCTCCGCTATAGAGGTAGGAATGTAATGAGGTCAGGGTCAGAGGAGTCCAGAGGATCCTCCACTATGAAGGTAGGAATGTAATGAGGTCAGGGTCAGAGGAGTCCAGAGGATCCTCCACTATGAAGGTAGGAATGTAATGAGGTCAGGGTCAGACGAGTCCAGAGGATCCTCCGCTATAGAGGTAGGAATGTAATGAGGTCAGGGTCAGACGAGTCCAGAGGATCCTCCACTATGAAGGTAGTAATGTAATGAGGTCAGGGTCAGAGGAATCCAGAGGATCCTCCACTATGGAGGTAGGAATGTAATGAGGTCAGGGTCAGACGAGTCCAGAGGATCCTCCGCTATAGAGGTAGGAATGTAATGAGGTCAGGGTCAGACGAGTCCAGAAGATCCTCCACTATGGAGGTAGGAATGTAATGAGGTCAGGGTCAGACGAGTCCAGAGGATCCTCCACTATGGAGGTAGGAATGTAATGAGGTCAGGGTCAGACGAGTCCAGAGGATCCTCCACTATGAAGGTAGGAACGTAATGAGGTCAGGGTCAGATGAGTCCAGAGGATCCTCCACTATGAAGGTAGGAATGTAATGAGGTCAGGGTCAGAGGAGTCCAGAGGATCCTCCACTATGAAGGTAGGAACGTAATGAGGTCAGGGTCAGAGGAGTCCAGAGGATCCTCCACTATGGAGGCAGGAATGTAATGAGGTCAGGGTCAGAGGAGTCCAGAGGATCCTCCACTATGGAGGTAGGAATGTAATGAGGTCAGGGTCAGACGAGTCCAGAGGATCCTCCACTATGAAGGTAGGAACGTAATGAGGTCAGGGTCAGATGAGTCCAGAGGATCCTCCACTATGAAGGTAGGAATGTAATGAGGTCAGGGTCAGAGGAGTCCAGAGGATCCTCCACTATGAAGGTAGGAACGTAATGAGGTCAGGGTCAGAGGAGTCCAGAGGATCCTCCACTATGGAGGCAGGAATGTAATGAGGTCAGGGTCAGAGGAGTCCAGAGGATCCTCCACTATGGAGGTAGGAATGTAATGAGGTCAGGGTCAGACAAGTCCAGAGGATCCTCCACTATGGAGGTAGGGATGTAATGAGGTCAGGGTCAGAGGAGTCCAGAGGATCCTCCACTATGGAGGTAGGAATGTAATGAGGTCAGGGTCAGACGAGTCCAGAGGATCCTCCACTATGGAGGTAGGAATGTAATGAGGTCAGGGTCAGACGAGTCCAGAGGATCCTCCACTATGGAGGTAGGAATGTAATGAGGTCAGGGTCAGACGAGTCCAGAGGATCCTCCGCTATAGAGGTAGGAATGTAATGAGGTCAGGGTCAGAGGAGTCCAGAGGATCCTCCACTATGAAGGTAGGAATGTAATGAGGTCAGGGTCAGAGGAGTCCAGAGGATCCTCCACTATGAAGGTAGGAATGTAATGAGGTCAGGGTCAGACGAGTCCAGAGGATCCTCCGCTATAGAGGTAGGAATGTAATGAGGTCAGGGTCAGAGGAGTCCAGAGGATCCTCCACTATGAAGGTAGTAATGTAATGAGGTCAGGGTCAGAGGAATCCAGAGGATCCTCCACTATGGAGGTAGGAATGTAATGAGGTCAGGGTCAGACGAGTGCAGAGGATCCTCCGCTATAGAGGTAGGAATGTAATGAGGTCAGGGTCAGACGAGTCCAGAGGATCCTCCACTATGAAGGTAGTAATGTAATGAGGTCAGGGTCAGAGGAGTCCAGAGGATCCTCCACTATGGAGGTAGGAATGTAATGAGGTCAGGGTCAGACGAGTCCAGAGGATCCTCCACTATGAAGGTAGGAACGTAATGAGGTCAGGGTCAGATGAGTCCAGAGGATCCTCCACTATGAAGGTAGGAATGTAATGAGGTCAGGGTCAGAGGAGTCCAGAGGATCCTCCACTATGAAGGTAGGAACGTAATGAGGTCAGGGTCAGAGGAGTCCAGAGGATCCTCCACTATGGAGGCAGGAATGTAATGAGGTCAGGGTCAGAGGAGTCCAGAGGATCCTCCACTATGGAGGTAGGAATGTAATGAGGTCAGGGTCAGACGAGTCCAGAGGATCCTCCACTATGGAGGTAGGAATGTAATGAGGTCAGGGTCAGAGGAGTCCAGAGGATCCTCCACTATGGAGGTAGGAATGTAATGAGGTCAGGGTCAGACGAGTCCAGAGGATCCTCCACTATGGAGGTAGGAATGTAATGAGGTCAGGGTCAGACGAGTCCAGAGGATCCTCCACTATGGAGGTAGGAATGTAATGAGGTCAGGGTCAGAGGAGTCCAGAAGATCCTCCACTATGGAGATAGGAATGTAATGAGGTCAGGGTCAGAAGAGTCCAGAGGATCCTCCACTATGGAGGCAGGAATGTAATGAGGTCAGGGTCAGAGGAGTCCAGAGGATCCTCCACTATGGAAGTGGGAATGTAATGAGGTCAGGGTCAGAGGAGTCCAGAGGATCCTCCACTATGGAGGTAGGAATGTAATGAGGTCAGGGTCAGACGAGTCCAGAGGATCCTCCACTATGGAGGTAGGAATGTAATGAGGTCAGGGTCAGACAAGTCCAGAGGATCCTCCACTATGGAGGTAGGGATGTAATGAGGTCAGGGTCAGAGGAGTCCAGAGGATCCTCCACTATGGAGGCAGGAATGTAATGAGGTCAGGGTCAGAGGAGTCCAGAGGATCCTCCACTATGGAAGTAGGAATGTAATGAGGTCAGGGTCAGAGGAGTCCAGAGGATCCTTCACTATGGAGGTAGGAATGTAATGAGGTCAGGGTCAGACGAGTCCAGAGGATCCTCCACTATGGAGGTAGGAATGTAATGAGGTCAGGGTCAGACAAGTCCAGAGGATCCTCCACTATGGAGGTAGGGATGTAATGAGGTCAGGGTCAGAGGAGTCCAGAAGATCCTCCACTATGGAGGTAGGAATGTAATGAGGTCAGGGTCAGACGAGTCCAGAGGATACTCCACTATGGAGGTAGGAATGTAATGAGGTCAGGGTCAGACGAGTCCAGAGGATCCTCCACTATGGAGGTAGGAATGTAATGAGGTCAGGGTCAGAGGAGTCCAGAGGATCCTCCACTATGGAGGTAGGAATGTAATGAGGTCAGGGTAAGACGAGTCCAGAGGATCCTCCATTATGGAGGTAGGAATGTAATGAGGTCAGGGTCAGAGGAGTCCAGAGGATCCTCCACTATGGAGGTAGGAATGTAATGAGGTCAGGGTCAGACGAGTCCAGAGGATCCTCCACTATGGAGGTAGGAATGTAATGAGGTCAGGGTCAGACAAGTCCAGAGGATCCTCCACTATGGAGGTAGGGATGTAATGAGGTCAGGGTCAGAGGAGTCCAGAGGATCCTCCACTATGGAGGTAGGAATGTAATGAGGTCAGGGTCAGACGAGTCCAGAGGATCCTCCACTATGGAGGTAGGAATGTAATGAGGTCAGGGTCAGACGAGTCCAGAGGATCCTCCACTATGGAGGTAGGAATGTAATGAGGTCAGGGTCAGACGAGTCCAGAGGATCCTCCGCTATAGAGGTAGGAATGTAATGAGGTCAGGGTCAGAGGAGTCCAGAGGATCCTCCACTATGAAGGTAGGAATGTAATGAGGTCAGGGTCAGAGGAGTCCAGAGGATCCTCCACTATGAAGGTAGGAATGTAATGAGGTCAGGGTCAGACGAGTCCAGAGGATCCTCCGCTATAGAGGTAGGAATGTAATGAGGTCAGGGTCAGACGAGTCCAGAGGATCCTCCACTATAAAGGTAGTAATGTAATGAGGTCAGGGTCAGAGGAATCCAGAGGATCCTCCACTATGGAGGTAGGAATGTAATGAGGTCAGGGTCAGACGAGTCCAGAGGATCCTCCGCTATAGAGGTAGGAATGTAATGAGGTCAGGGTCAGACGAGTCCAGAAGATCCTCCACTATGGAGGTAGGAATGTAATGAGGTCAGGGTCAGACGAGTCCAGAGGATCCTCCACTATGGAGGTAGGAATGTAATGAGGTCAGGGTCAGACGAGTGCAGAGGATCCTCCGCTATAGAGGTAGGAATGTAATGAGGTCAGGGTCAGACGAGTCCAGAGGATCCTCCACTATGAAGGTAGTAATGTAATGAGGTCAGGGTCAGAGGAGTCCAGAGGATCCTCCACTATGGAGGTAGGAATGTAATGAGGTCAGGGTCAGAGGAGTCCAGAGGATCCTCCACTATGGAAGTGGGAATGTAATGAGGTCAGGGTCAGACGAGTCCAGAGGATCCTCCACTATGAAGGTAGGAATGTAATGAGGTCAGGGTCAGACGAGTCCAGAGGATCCTCCACTATGGAGGTAGGAATGTAATGAGGTCAGGGTCAGACAAGTCCAGAGGATCCTCCACTATGGAGGTAGGGATGTAATGAGGTCAGGGTCAGAGGAGTCCAGAGGATCCTCCACTATGGAGGCAGGAATGTAATGAGGTCAGGGTCAGAGGAGTCCAGAGGATCCTCCACTATGGAAGTAGGAATGTAATGAGGTCAGGGTCAGAGGAGTCCAGAGGATCCTTCACTATGGAGGTAGGAATGTAATGAGGTCAGGGTCAGACAAGTCCAGAGGATCCTCCACTATGGAGGTAGGGATGTAATGAGGTCAGGGTCAGACGAGTCCAGAGGATCCTCCACTATGGAGGTAGGAATGTAATGAGGTCAGGGTCAGACGAGTCCAGAGGATCCTCCACTATGGAGGTAGGAATGTAATGAGGTCAGGGTCAGACGAGTCCAGAGGATCCTCCACTATGGAGGTAGGAATGTAATGAGGTCAGGGTCAGAAGAGTCCAGAGGATCCTCCACTATGGAGGTAGGAATGTAATGAGGTCAGGGTAAGACGAGTCCAGAGGATCCTCCATTATGGAGGTAGGAATGTAATGAGGTCAGGGTCAGAGGAGTACAGAGGATCCTCCACTATGGAGGTAGGAATGTAATGAGGTCAGGGTCAGAGGAGTCCAGAGGATCCTCCACTATGGAGGTAGGAATGTAATGAGGTCAGGGTCAGAAGAGTCCAGAGGATCCTCCACTATGGAGGCAGGAATGTAATGAGGTCAGGGTCAGAGGAGTCCAGAGGATCCTCCACTATGGAAGTAGGAATGTAATGAGGTCAGGGTCAGAGGAGTCCAGAGGATCCTTCACTATGGAGGTAGGAATGTAATGAGGTCAGGGTCAGACGAGTCCAGAGGATCCTCCACTATGGAGGTAGGAATGTAATGAGGTCAGGGTCTGAGGAGTCCAGAGGATCCTCCACTATGGAGGTAGGAATGTAATTAGGTCAGGGTAAGACGAGTCCAGAGGATCCTCCATTATGGAGGTAGGAATGTAATGAGGTCAGGGTCAGAGGAGTCCAGAGGATCCTCCACTATGGAGGTAGGAATGTAATGAGGTCAGGGTCAGAGGAGTCCAGAGGATCCTCCACTATGGAGGTAGGAATGTAATGAGGTCAGGGTCAGAAGAGTCCAGAGGATCCTCCACTATGGAGGCAGGAATGTAATGAGGTCAGGGTCAGAGGAGTCCAGAGGATCCTCCACTATGGAAGTAGGAATGTAATGAGGTCAGGGTCAGAGGAGTCCAGAGGATCCTTCACTATGGAGGTAGGAATGTAATGAGGTCAGGGTCAGACGAGTCCAGAGGATCCTCCACTATGGAGGTAGGAATGTAATGAGGTCAGGGTCAGACAAGTCCAGAGGATCCTCCACTATGGAGGTAGGGATGTAATGAGGTCAGGGTCAGAGGAGTCCAGAAGATCCTCCACTATGGAGGTAGGAATGTAATGAGGTTAGGGTCAGACGAGTCCAGAGGATTCTCCACTATGGAGGTAGGAATGTAATGAGGTCAGGGTCAGACGAGTCCAGAGGATCCTCCACTATGGAGGTAGGAATGTAATGAGGTCAGGGTCAGACGAGTCCAGAGGATCCTCCACTATGGAGGTAGGAATGTAATGAGGTCAGGGTCTGAGGAGTCCAGAGGATCCTCCACTATGGAGGTAGGAATGTAATGAGGTCAGGGTCAGAGGAGTCCAGAGGATCCTCCACTATGGAGGTAGGAATGTAATGAGGTCAGGGTCAGACGAGTCCAGAGGATCCTCCACTATGGAGGTAGGAATGTAATGAGGTCAGGGTCAGAGGAGTCCAGAAGATCCTCCACTATGGAGATAGGAATGTAATGAGGTCAGGGTCAGACGAGTCCAGAGGATACTCCACTATGGAGGTAGGAATGTAATGAGGTCAGGGTCAGAGGAGTCCAGAGGATCCTCCACTATGGAGGCAGGAATGTAATGAGGTCGGATCCTCCACTATGGAAGGATTGGACAGTTCTAACATAAGATTCTGCACTGGGCTCACTCTGACAATATAATGGGCCCAATGAGGTCCATAAGTGGAGAAGTTGGATGGGTGTTTTGGGTTATGTCACAGTCACAATTGCCCTAAGTGAAAATGCTGCTCATTCATCCGTTGGTTTTCTCTTTCATGCAGCCAGTATAATCACCATTCTGTTGGACGCACATTGCACTGTGTGAACAGGGATGTGCTGCCGACAAACCATGAATGCATATGGGGACAGCAGTGATCATTCATCCCCTTTCAGAAGGATTACTTCTGCCTGTGAATGCAGCAAGAGGGCAATGATGGAGAGCAGACTGCTTGTTCCTGATGTTTGCCCTGTGTGTTGGACCATGTAAATGGGTCCATAGTCCTCACTGAAGACATGACCTGAATGTGGAGTGTATGACGCCATAAAGGGGCCATGCACATATCCCGTGGGGTAGGCCCTTGGTGTTCTTCTCATTCCTTCACCAGGCCGAGTCCCTGAACTGATTCTATTTTTATTTTAGGTGCAACCTCAGCTTCAGTGCACTACACCCTTGTGCTGGATGCGGGGCGTACACTGAGTCGTGCTGTCTTCTCTGGAACCCCACAAAATAACACCCGTGTGATATCCTCATCTCAGGAGCTCATCAGAAGTGAAGAATGCGTCAGTTACAGGATCACTCTTCCCGTTAGTATCCACTGCACTCCAGGCCATCACCCCATGCTTTCATACTGACCTTCAGAGGGCATTGCTTGGCCCAAAGCTCAACCCAAAACACCACAATTACAGCAAACCCAAGTCATTTGTGAAAGTGTCCTGCAGAAGCTGTGGTGGTTCAGATGATAGTCTCCAAGCACTGTAGAGCACTGTGGGAGCACTGTACGGTATGAGCAGTGATGTGTGGGAGCACTGTACGGTATGAGCAGTGATGTGTGGGAGCGCTGTACGGTATGAGCAGTGATGTGTGGGAGCACTGTACGGTATGAGCAGTGATGTGTGGGAGCGCTGTACGGTATGAGCAGTGATGTGTGGGAGCACTGTACGGTATGAGCAGTGATGTGTGGGAGCACTGTACGGTATGAGCAGTGATGTGTGGGAGCGCTGTACGGTATGAGCAGTGATGTGTGGGAGCGCTGTACGGTATGAGCAGTGATGTGTGGGAGCGCTGTACGGTATGAGCAGTGATGTGTGGGAGCGCTGTACGGTATGAGCAGTGATGTGTGGGAGCTCTGTACGGTATGAGCAGTGATGTGTGGGAGCCCTGTACGGTATGAGCAGTGATGTGTGGGAGCGCTGTACGGTATAAGCAGTGATGTGTGGGAGCACTGTACGGTATGAGCAGTGATGTGTGGGAGCGCTGTACGGTATAAGCAGTGATGTGTGGGAGCACTGTACGGTATGAGCAGTGATGTGTGGGAGCGCTGTACGGTATGAGCAGTGATGTGTGGGAGCACTGTACGGTATGAGCAGTGATGTGTGGGAGCGCTGTACGGTATAAGCAGTGATGTGTGGGAGCACTGTACGGTATGAGCAGTGATGTGTGGGAGCGCTGTACGGTATGAGCAGTGATGTGTGGGAGCACTGTAAGGTATGAGCAGTGATGTGTGGGAGCGCTGTACGGTATGAGCAGTGAGGTGTGGGAGCACTGTACGGTATGAGCAGTGAGGTGTGGGAGCACTGTACGGTATGAGAAGTGATGTGTGGGAGCGCTGTACGGTATGAGCAGTGATGTGTGGGAGCACTGTACGGTATGAGCAGTGATGTGTGGGAGCACTGTACGGTATGAGCAGTGATGTGTGGGAGCGCTGTACGGTATAAGCAGTGATGTGTGGGAGCGAAGTACGGTATGAGAAGTGATGTGTGGGAGCGCTGTACGGTATGAGCAGTGATGTGTGGGAGCACTGTACGGTATGAGCAGTGATGTGTGGGAGCGCTGTACGGTATGAGCAGTGATGTGTGGGAGCGCTGTACGGTATGAGCAGTGATGTGTGGGAGCGCTGTACGGTATGAGCAGTGATGTGTGGGAGCGCTGTACGGTATGAGCAGTGATGTGTGGGAGCACTGTACGGTATAAGCAGTGATGTGTGGGAGCGCTGTACGGTATGAGCAGTGATGTGTGGGAGCGCTGTACGGTATGAGCAGTGATGTGTGGGAGCGCTGTACGGTATGAGCAGTGATGTGTGGGAGCGCTGTACGGTATGAGCAGTGATGTGTGGGAGCACTGTACGGTATTAGCAGTGAGGTGTGGGAGCACTGTACGGTATGAGCAGTGATGTGTGGGAGCGCTGTACGGTATGAGCAGTGATGTGTGGGAGCACTGTACGGTATGAGCAGTGAGGTGTGGGAGCGCTGTACGGTATGAGCAGTGATGTGTGGGAGCGCTGTACGGTATGAGCAGTGATGTGTGGGAGCACTGTACGGTATGAGCAGTGATGTGTGGGAGCCCTGTACGGTATGAGCAGTGATGTGTGGGAGCACTGTACGGTATGAGCAGTGATGTGTGGGAGCACTGTACGGTATGAGCAGTGATGTGTGGGAGCGCTGTACGGTATGAGCAGTGATGTGTGGGAGCACTGTACGGTATGAGCAGTGATGTGTGGGAGCGCTGTACGGTATGAGCAGTGATGTGTGGGAGCTCTGTACGGTATGAGCAGTGATGTGTGGGAGCCCTGTACGGTATGAGCAGTGATGTGTGGGAGCGCTGTACGGTATGAGCAGTGATGTGTGGGAGCGCTGTACGGTATGAGCAGTGATGTGTGGGAGCGCTGTACGGTATGAGCAGTGATGTGTGGGAGCGCTGTACGGTATGAGCAGTGATGTGTGGGAGCGCTGTACGGTATGAGCAGTGATGTGTGGGAGCTCTGTACGGTATGAGCAGTGATGTGTGGGAGCGCTGTACGGTATGAGCAGTGATGTGTGGGAGCGCTGTACGGTATGAGCAGTGATGTGTGGGAGCGCTGTACGGTATGAGCAGTGATGTGTGGGAGCGCTGTACGGTATGAGCAGTGATGTGTGGGAGCGCTGTACGGTATGAGCAGTGATGTGTGGGAGCCCTGTACGGTATGAGCAGTGAGGTGTGGGAGCACTGTACGGTATGAGCAGTGATGTGTGGGAGCGCTGTACGGTATGAGCAGTGATGTGTGGGAGCACTGTACGGTATGAGCAGTGAGGTGTGGGAGCGCTGTACGGTATGAGCAGTGATGTGTGGGAGCGCTGTACGGTATGAGCAGTGATGTGTGGGAGCACTGTACGGTATGAGCAGTGATGTGTGGGAGCCCTGTACGGTATGAGCAGTGATGTGTGGGAGCACTGTACGGTATGAGCAGTGATGTGTGGGAGCGCTGTACGGTATGAGCAGTGATGTGTGGGAGCGCTGTACGGTATGAGCAGTGATGTGTGGGAGCGCTGTACGGTATGAGCAGTGATGTGTGGGAGCGCTGTACGGTATGAGCAGTGATGTGTGGGAGCTCTGTACGGTATGAGCAGTGATGTGTGGGAGCCCTGTACGGTATGAGCAGTGATGTGTGGGAGCGCTGTACGGTATGAGCAGTGATGTGTGGGAGCGCTGTACGGTATGAGCAGTGATGTGTGGGAGCGCTGTACGGTATGAGCAGTGATGTGTGGGAGCGCTGTACGGTATGAGCAGTGATGTGTGGGAGCACTGTACGGTATGAGCAGTGACGCGTGGGAGCACTGTACGGTATGAGCAGTGATGTGTGGGAGCGCTGTACGGTATGAGCAGTGATGTGTGGGAGCACTGTACGGTATGAGCAGTGATGTGTGGGAGCACTGTACGGTATGAGCAGTGAGAAGATGTAGGTTAGGACTATATTCTTCTCATACAGTTCTTCCCTTTTTCCTCACGTCTCTTTAAACCCTCAGAATTGTGTGGAGGACTCTCTAACGCCTCTCCGTGTCAGTCTCAACTTCTCTTTGAGTGGGATTCCTATTCTTAGCGAGGACTCACGAACCAACCAGTCAGGAGAGGTAAGTAGGCAGCGCCGGGTCCAGCCATCAGTGGTGGAGGGCCTGGCTGGATTCTGTCTTCCACCATGACATCTGTTTTGTAGATTCTGTTCGAGAAGAACTGTGGTGCTGACGGGGTGTGTGAGGACGACCTGAGGATAAACCTCTCCTTCAGTGGGTAAGACGCGCTCTCCTCGTGGCTGTGATTGTTGAACACACATGGTGACGGTCTCTCATCTTTTTTGTAGTCTCCAACAGCTGGTGGTTGGTTTGTCTCTCGAGGTTAATCTAACAGTATCAGTGACAAATAGTGGGGACGAGTCGTACAATTCCCGTGTCCTCATTCCCTTCCCCCCAGACCTGTCCTATCGCCGGGTGTCTCTTTTACAGGTATGTATCTTTCTTCTACCTGTGTCTTCCTGCGCTGCACTTGTCTAATTATTGCTTTATTTGTCCTTCTTTGTAGAGCAACAAGCAGATCACCGTCACATGTGCAAGTGAGGAGGACCAGAGAGTGGTGACCTGCGGAGTGAACAGACCTCTGCTCAGACCCAACACTACGGTAAGAGACAACTGCCCGTCTGGTGTGAGGACTACTCTTCAGGGCATCATACACTGAGGTGGCAGCTGACGCTCCTTGCTGTTTATCTGCACCTGCCTTCTGCTGCCCGTAGACTTTGAGGTTTACTTGTGTCCCCACATGTGGCCTGTCACTGACACCCAAAGCCATATCAGACTGTCATCAGGCAGTGAAGTCAGGAGACGCTTCCATACATGAGTCCCAAGAAAAGTGCTGAGCAGACCCATGAAAGAGGCAGAGCCCACACTTGGTCAGTTCTGAACCACAGCTGCATGAATGGGCCTGTATGATCCATTTCTTAGAAGATATCTATTGGCAGGACGTCATGTTATATACTTGACCAGTAGTCTCCCAGAAATCTGCTGCCTATGGCCAGCTGCAGTCCTTGTAGATTTATGCATCGAATCTTCTAAACTCAGAGTCATTCACTCTTCTGTGTCTCTTTCAGGCCATCTTCTTGGTCAGTTTTCATGTCGCACAGAAAGCAGATCTTGGAGACTCGTTAAATATGACTGCCAATGTCACCAGGTAACAAACCAACCTTGTGCAGTGCACAGTCCACCGATGCTGATGTTCCCCGGCTTTGATCAGTTCTTCATGTGTCTCTACAGTGACAATGGGAGAGTTCCCAATGAACTAATGAGGTCCTCATCTGCCATCAAAGTGCTGTACTCCATCTATGTAACCATCACCAGGTGAGTGAAGGCCTCAGAAGTTTGTGTGGTGTCCAATACCAGCTCAGAGGAAGCTCATAAACCATCCTGTCCAGATGAAGTCCATCCAGGATCTCATAGTGGTTGCCACCTGTGGACAGGCTAACCGGCTGACTACCATCATTACTGTAATACTCCTACTGAGATGTGATCTGCTCTTCTGCTACTTTACATTGTGTGTGGGCATCCTCTTCATTCTGTGCATAGTCCATGAGCATGGTGAAGAGAGCAGATGGTCAACGAGACCACCTCTGGTTATTGCATGTCCCCTGCTCTTACTTTTGTATGTATTTCAGCCTTGAAGAATCTACCAAATATGAAAACTATACGTCCCCGGAGCCCAGCATTAAACATGTTTACAGGGTGAGAACATTCATGCAATGTGTGTCTCCATCTCATAGAGATATTGGGTAGTAATGGGGCAGAAGCCCATGTCTCCCAGTGCTCTGAACACACCAGAAAATAATCCACAATTGTCCTTTACCTTTATAAAATTCTGATATTCCTCTCTTCTGCAGGTGACAAATCAAGGATTACACCAGCTGTCTCTCTCGGTCACCTTTCTGATTCCTGTCCGTTTGGGGGAAAGTATCATCTGGGAGACACCAAACATCAACAGCTCAGAGGTAGCTTTAATTCTATGTCATAGCTGTGGTCTTGTGTAACCCTAACCCAGAGTCATGCATTATATACAGATATTTCCAGGCCTCCCACAGGCAGCTCCCACTACAGATAGTAGACTATATCTAGTCCTGAGGACTAAATCCAGCCCTAAACACTACATCTACTCCTGAAGGCATCTAGTTTTGAGGACCAAATCCAGCCACCAACACTTCATCTAGTCCTCAAGGCTAAACCTAATCCTCAACACTACATCTAGTCCTGAAGTCATCTAGTTCTGAGGATCACATCCAGCCATCAACACTACATCTAGTTCTGAAGTAATCTGATCCCGAGGACCAGGGGTGGATTGGCCATAGACCTTACAGGGAAATTTCCCGGTGGGCTGATGCCCCGGGGGCCACCTGAGCCCTCCTCACAGCCAGCCAGTGGAAGTTTATGGGGATGTATTTTGTGCTTGTCATGACCTATGGTGTATGCTGTGACACTGTTGCCACACTTGCGGTTGCCCTCGGCAACGTGTTTCTGTGAGAGCATGCGGTGGCAGTGTCTCGGCCTTCTGGGTGATTGCCGTCACATGGTTGCCACGCATGCTGTTGCCGGTGGTAACGTGTGGTTTAGTATGCTTGTGTGTGCACTTCCCCTTTAAGTTGTAGCCTCCCTCTGTCTGGTGTGTAAGGGTTAACTCCCTTGCTGGGTGTGGTCACTTGTGCTTCTTATACCTGTGGCTTTAGGTCAGGAGTCAGTGGTACTCCAGCCTTGGTGTGTGCTGGAGCTATCCTCCTGGTCTTCATATTCCATCTGTCCAGTGAGGGCCACCCTTGTGGTCATCAATGTTATCCCGGTGTCTCCACCCCTTCCTGTCCTTATTTGTATGGAGTGGGTGATGTTCAGGGTGTTTGTATGTCTAGTTTGGTGTTACATGTCTGGTGGTGTTTGGTGTCATGTTTACTAGTCATTGCCCTGTCTCATGTTATTGCAGCTATGGGTGTCCTGGGTTCCTGTGTGGTTTGTGGTGTGTGCTGTGTCCTTAATGTTGGTGTGGACTGCAGCACTTGTGCACGGGTTCCAGTCAGTGTGTCTGTGGCAGGTAAGTGTGTTTCTGGTCTCGCTTACCTGCCATCTCCTTATGCTGTATGTGTTCCCCTCTCCTTGCAGCTAGGCCTTTAGAGACTCCTGTTCGTCCGTGTTGTGGAGGAACAGGTCGTCTTTACCCTGCTCCTAGTCCAGGGATTTCCTGAGGGTTAGTAGGGCCCCGAGGTTCCAGAGTATGAGCCCTCCTACCATCAGGGTTGGCTCATACGGTTAGGAGCTAGGGAGAGGATTAGGGATGCAATAGGAGGTGACCTGCCCCCGATCCCAGCGTCCTGGCCTAGCAGCTACCCTTTATTTCTTTGATACCCCACTCCCCGCCGTGACAGTGCTGCTGGCAGTATTTTGTGATGGACTGTGGTATTTGGCTCTGTGGTATAATGTGCCACAATAAGGTATTGCTGGCTCTGCCTTCCATCAATTTGACGGGGCCACTTTTAGTATTTTTTTGCAGGGCCACTTTAAGTTCCCAGTCCACTCCTGTGAGGACCATTACAGCCCTCAACACTACATCTAGTCCTGGAGATGCATCTTATCCTATAGACTGTATCAAATCAGTGGTGTAGCCTGGTGGGGAGCAGTGGGGCAATAAGGGGGCCAAACTGGGTCCTGTTACAGACCATGCCATTCACGCAGTCCCAAGTCATCAGAGCGTGTGCTCCTGGCCCGCTAATAGACTGCGCAGCCTCCAGACCTGAACCAGGCAGTGAGCCGCTCCAGTGCAGAACACATGCCTGCATGACAAAGTCCACGGTCTCCGAGCAGTGTCCCTGCAGAGGGTTTGTTGTTGTTTAAGGGGGAAGGGGTGCTGGCGTGTACCAGTGCTCTGCCATGGGAATCCTGGGGATTGGGACTGGCACAGCATGCGCAGAGTGATGCTAGTGACATCCTCATGGGCCTGCTGTGCAGACACCATTTGGCCCCCACTGTGATAATCCCCCAAGCTCACTGGGTTAAAGGGGCATTCTGGTTAAGTAATGTTATTCCCTATCCACAGGGGATAACTATTAGATTTGTGAGGGTTCTACAGCTGGGACTCCCACCAGTCAGAAGGAAAGGACCTTGTACTATGTGGAGCCTCCTGAAGCATGCATGCCACCGCTCCAGCCATTCCTGTGGCAGTTCTAGAGACCACCGAGTACAGCGCTTCTGTGGTGTTTCTCATTTTGCAGACATTTTCAGATAATTTGATTCCTCCATATGACTCTTGTTTCTAGCCTCAGCTCACCACGTGTAGAACAGTAAGTGAGACTGGAGGAGAACAGAACCACCGGGAGCTCCTGAAAGAGAGTCCAGTTCTGGTAAGAAACCTCTTCCGCCTCCATCATTCTCCTGGCACACGTCCCACAGAACATACTGATCCAGTTGAGTCAGTGAGAAGGTCCACAGCTCTGCCCACATGTCCACACTTCTATAGCAATAGCATGTGCAGGAACCTCTTCCTACCTCTATCCCTAACCTAACAGAAAACTGTTCCACACTTAACAATGCAAGAGAATCAGAGGCGGGTGGAGAGACCACAACCCAGACACGGGAGGTTACTTCCAAATTCTCACCCTAGGAAGGGCCCCAAATGTGATGACAAATCTCACACACTGGCAATGGCCATTTCTGTCACTGCCATCAGAACCACAACGTCTAGAGCATTAGCCTTAGGATTTATTGACAGGACACCAGAAAACTCTCCACGTCAGACCAACACCTCCAGAATCAGTGCTTGTACTGACAACACGTGTCCTCTGTCCACAGAACTGCTCAGTCGGGACATGTCTCCGCACTGACTGTAGCATCAGCAATTTGAAGGATAAGGAATCGGTGACCTTCACCATCAGTGGACCAGTGAGAAGACACTGGGAGACGCAGGTCTTGTATACATCCTGGGGGAGATGACGTGTTGGCGTTGTGCACTAATATCTCATGTTATTATTATATTTTGGTTTCAGACTGATCAGGAGAAAGTGCTGCTCCAGAGCTCAGCGGAAATTCACTATGATACTCGGGTGTATTTCATGGAGCAGAACTTCACCAAAGCACAGGTACCAGTCGCTCCTGGGTTCTGTGTGACCCTGTGTGTGAGCAGGAAGTCAAGTTTCTGTTTGTTCCACATGGGCCAGTCAGTTGCTTGTGTATATATGGCGGTGCTTATGTATGTGGCGGTTTTGTTTGTGATGGTTGTGTATGTGGAGGGCTTGGTGGTTATGCATGTGGCGGTTGTGTATGTGGCAGGCCTTTACATGTGCTGGGCCTGTATATGTGGTGGGCTTGTGTTTGTGGTGGGCTTTGCATGCTTGGTGGGTATGTATGTGCAGCATGCAATCCCACAGGGGAGATGTTGGGTAAAGCAGAGTATGAGGTTGGTGGCAGTGGAAATAACGATGGTCATAGTCCTCACTGTGTCTATTCCCTGCTCCAGGAGTGCAGTAGATGGAGGGGTGCCACCCTTCTATCACTCGTGGCACACACTGGAGTTTGGAGTTTCCTGCCTGGTGGTGACTGGGGTGCTCTTGATGTTGTGGGAATGGGTAGCAGGGTGCAAGGCAGGAGAGCAGGTGACCAATAACCAGGCCAGCTTGGTTACAGTCCGAATATAGTCTCCCTTTTACTGAATGGATGATAGGGTCATAGTGCAAACACAAGCAGCAGGCACAGTTCTCAAGTATTTCATAGAGTATGCTTTTCCCAAAGGTTGGATATAAGGGGATGATGTTCCTCCCTGAGCCTCTTTCTGTAGATATGTGCTGTCTTCCCAAATGACCGAAGATGTGCAACTTCTCTCAGTATCTCTCTGCAATATCCAACTGCAGTGTGAAGTCCTATATCGGGTGGCCAGTCGATCTCAGTAGTGTGGCGAGAGTCAGAAGCAATATAACCCTCACCACATGCAGTAAAGTCCAAAGCCATAAGTATATGTTACCTTTACTGTCTATGTCCAATCACTGTCCCTTTATGGTCCTCAACCTTCTGCAGAAATTTAGTGCTTCTTTCCCTCAAAGACTGGTTCTTAGTAAAGTTGCTATTGAGGCAGCTTTCACTCACAGGGAAGGTGTCTCCTTTGAAAAGGATTCTTTTCTCCTGTTAGCCTGGTTTACACACCAGCAGCAGTATGCACATCCCTTCTCTTGGCCTCCTTGCCAACAACTTTCCTCTAGCCAAGGGAGAATGGGGCCAGCCCACCCCTGGCAACTATTACTATGAACTGCCAGTTAACTATTTCCTTCCCATTCTCAGAATTTTGAGATACATAGTGCATAGATAAGCCACTTCAACCATTTACACCACTGAAAGTGTATAGTTCTTCATAGCAAACATAGCATCACAGTAAACATTTTAACATCTTTAGAAGTCCATTAACCCTTAAGCAGTGAACCACTGGGTCACTGCATATGTAGTAGGTCTGTGTTTGTGTGGGTTTTGTTTGTGTAGTTTGACCTCTGGGACTCATGGCTGTTATCCAGGTGCACAGCAGCATTTTTTTCCTATCTGGACAACACTCCTCATTATCCGAGACGGCTCTTTCTACATGTCTCCCCATCTCTGTCCTCATTGTCCTCTCTATTTTGTCCCACAGGCTCAGACAGTGTTGGAGGTAAACGTTGAGTACAATTACCTTCCTGTAATCATCGGGAGCAGTTTCGGGGGCCTGGCCCTCTTGGCCCTGATCACTGCCGGCCTCTACAAGGTGAGTATTGCAGAAGACATGGTCATTATGACACTGTTCACACTACAGCCTCACTTCATCCTATATGAACGTTTCCTAGATCGACTGGAAACTGATATTAGGCAAAACCCCTGGGACAGGCTGAGCCCTGTGTGCAGCGCTACAGCTAAACGGGGTGAGGTCCCGATCACAGATGATCCACCGTCCTCCTTGTCCCCTCAGGTTCCCCCAGTGACTTTACTACTGGGGGCAATGAGGAAAACTCCGGCTGTGAATGGTCTCACACATCAACCTATCGATTCTGCCGCAGTCCTCGTCATTTATCACTCTGTTCTCATTGTCACTGTCAAGTTTCTTCATGATATTATTGTCTTCTTCTTTGTAGCTTGGATTCTTTAAGCGTCAATACAAGGATATGCTGGATAACACAGCGGGTGACAGTGCGGGAGATGCCACCGCTACAGATCCCCCAACCAATGGAGGTCCAGAATGAGGAGGACGGGACTCCAAATAATCTGTCCTCTGCTCTGTGTAAGATACAGAGCCTCTCCATATCAGCCCTCCACATTATCTACCCTGCAGATATTCTAGTCCATTCTATATATGATGGTCATATACATTATATACTCATTCAGTCAACAGTTGTTTCTTCTGATGTCCCTCAGCCCACCAAACACATATTCAGCCAAGTGTATATGTGTTCTGAATGGAAAGGAGGCCACAGCCAGACCCCTCCAGACACCTCTGTCCACTTCCAGACTCTGCTGTCCTCCTCCAGGCTCCTCTATCCTCCTCCAGGCTAATTCTCTGTCCCCTCCTCCAGGCTCCTCTTCTGTCTCCTCCTTCAGGCTTCTCCTCTGTCCTCCTCCAGGCTACTCCTGTCTCCTCCTCCAGACACCTCTGTCCACTTCCAGACTCTGCTGTCCTCCTCCAGGCTCATCTATCTTCCTCCAGGCTACTCCTCTGTCTCCTCCTCCAGGCTCCTCTTCTGTCTCCTCCTTCAGGCTCCTCCTCTGTCCTCCTCCAGGCTACTCCTGTCTCCTCCTCCAGACACCTCTGTCCACTTCCAGACTCTGCTGTCCTCCTCCAGGCTCCTCTATCTTCCTCCAGGCTACTCCTCTGCCCCCTCCTCCAGGCTCCTCCTCTGTCCTCCTCCAGGCTACTCCTGTTTCCTCCTCCATACTACTCCTTTGTCTTCTCCTCCAGACTCCTCCTCTGTCTCTTCCTCCAGACTCCTCTGTCTCTTTCTTCAGACTCCTCTGTCTCCTCCTCCATACTACTCTTTTGTCTCCTCCTCCAGACTACTTCTTTGTCTTCTCCTCCAGACTCCTCCTCTGTCTCTTCCTCCAGACTCCTCTGTCTCTTTCTCCAGACTCCTCTGTCTCTTTCTCCAGACTCCTCTGTCTCTTTCTCCAGACTCCTCTGTCTCTTTCTCCAGACTCCTCTGTCTCTTTCTCCAGACTCCTCTGTCTCTTTCTCCAGACTCCTCTGTCTTTTTCTTCAGACTCCTCTGTCTCTTTCTCCAGACTCCTCTGTCTCTTCCTCCACACTCCTCTGTTTCTTTCTTCAGACTCCTCTGTCTCCTCCTCTGCGCTCTTCTGCCTTCTCCTCTGCGCTCCTCTGTCTCCTCCTCCACACTCCTCTGTCTCCTCCTCCACACTCCTCTGTCTCCTTCTCCAGACTGCTTTGTCTCCTCCTCCACACTTCTTTGTCTCCTCCTCCAGATTGCTTTGTCTCTTCCTCCTCGCTCCTCTGTCTCCTCCTCCACACTCCTCTGTCTCCTCCTCCAGACTGCTTTGTCTCCTCCTCCAGACTGCTTTGTCTCCTCCTCCAGACTGCTTTGTCTCCTCCTCCAGACTGCTTTGTCTCCTGCTCCACACTCCTCTGTCTCCTGCTCCACACTCCTCTGTCTCCTCCTCCACACTCCTCTGTCTCCTCCTCCAGACTGCTTTGTCTCCTCCTCCAGACTGCTTTGTCTCCTGCTCCACACTCCTCTGTCTCCTGCTCCACACTCCTCTGTCTCCTGCTCCACACTCCTGTCTCCTGCTCCACACTCCTCTGTCTCCTCCTCCACACTTATTTGTCTCCTCCTCCACACTCCTCTGTCTCCTCCTCCACACTTATTTGTCTCCTCCTCCAGACTGCTCTGTCTCCTCCTCCAGACTGCTCTTTCTCCTCCTGCAGACTGCTTTGTCTCTTCCTCCTCGCTCCTCTGTCTCCTCCTCCACACTCCCCTGTCTCCTTCTCCAGACTGCTTTGTCTCCTGCTCCACACTCCTCTGCCTCCTCCTTTGCGCTCCGCTGCCTTCTCCTCTGCGCTCCTCTGTCTCCTCCTCCAGACTAGGGATGAGCGGACATTTGTATACAGTCTGCAGACATTGGAATCTCCCTTAGACAGAGTAAATCTAGAGGATCCTGGCTAAGGGCGTCCCCGTTTGATTTGGTGCTTGTTGGACTTTGTGGTAATGGCACGCCCTCTGGCCCATTGTATGACTGAATGCCATGTTATAAGTATATGACCAGACCTGGCACAAATGATGCTTCTGACATAGTCTGGAGATTTCTATATTCGTTGCTCATGGCAGCAATTTTACTGCCATTTGTGTGAGTACATTGCCACGGTATCATGTGGCGAGTACATGTCATCTATCTGTGTTATGCCCCTCCCCCTGTCTATATACGATATGTTGCCATGGTATCACGTGACGAGTACCCGTGTTACCCCCCATCTCTCTATATACAGTATGTTGCCGTGGTATCATGTGATGGTACCTGTGTTATGCCTCGCCTCCTCTCTATATACGGTATATTGCCGTGGGATCATGTGATGGTACCTGTGTTACACCCCGTCTCCTCTCTATATACGGTATGTTGCCATGGTATCATGTGATGGGTACTCGTGTTACGCCTCGCCTCCTCTCTTTATATATGGTATGTTGCCATGGTATCATGTGATGGGTACTCGTGTTACGCCCCGCCTCGTCTCTATATATGGTATGTTGCCATGGTATCATGTGATGGTACCTGTGTTACGCCCCGCCTCGTCTCTATATATGGTATGTTGCCATGGTATCATGTGATGGTACCTGTGTTACGCCCCGCCTCGTCTCTATATATGGTATGTTGCCATGGTATCATGTGATGGGTACTCGTGTTACACCCCGTCTCCTCCCTATATACGGTATGTTGCCATGGTATCATGTGATGGGTACTCGTGTTACACCCCGTCTCCTCTCTATATACGGTATGTTGCCATGGTATCATGTGATGGGTACTCGTGTTACGCCTCGCCTCCTCTCTTTATATATGGTATGTTGCCATGGTATCATGTGATGGGTACTCGTGTTACGCCCCGCCTCGTCTCTATATATGGTATGTTGCCATGGTATCATGTGAGGGGTACTCGTGTTACGTCTCGCCTCCTCTCTTTATATATGGTATGTTGCCATGGTATCATGTGATAGTACCTGTGTTACGCCCCGCCTCGTTTCTATATATGGTATGTTGCCATGGTATCATGTGATGGGTACTCGTGTTACGCCCCGTCTCCTCTCTATATACGGTATGTTGCCATGGTATCATGTGATGGGTACTCGTGTTACACCTCGCCTCCTCTCTTTATATATGGTATGTTGCCATGGTATCATGTGAGGGGTACTCGTGTTACGCCTCGCCTCCTCTCTTTATATATGGTATGTTGCCATGGTATCATGTGATGGGTACTCGTGTTACGCCTCGCCTCCTCTCTTTATATATGGTATGTTGCCATGGTATCATGTGATGGTACCTGTGTTACGCCCGCCTCGTCTCTATATACAGTATGTTGCCATGGTATCATGTGATGGGTACTCGTGTTACACCCCGCCTCCTCTCTTTATATATGGTATGTTGCCATGGTATCATGTGATGGTACCTGTGTTACGCCCCTCCTCGTCTCTATATACGGTATGTTCCCATGGTATCATGTGCTGGGTACTCGTGTTACACCCCGTCTCCTCTCTATATACGGTATGTTGCCATGGTATCATGTGATGGGTACTCGTGTTACGCCTCGCCTCCTCTCTTTATATATGGTATGTTGCTTTGGTATCATGTGATGGTACCTGTGTTACGCCCCGCCTCGTCTCTATATACGGTATGTTGCCATGGTATCATGTGATGGGTACTCGTGTTACACCCCGTCTCCTCTCTATATACGGTATGTTGCCATGGTATCATGTGATGGGTACTCGTGTTATCCCCCGTCCCCTCTATATAAACAGTGGTTGAGACCTCGGGGGTCTACAGAGCTCTCGAGGTTTGTTCTTTGTCCTAATAAATGAGTTCTGCTGATTCTTGTGGTGGCGTTCTTCATGAGGAGCTGCAGTTACCTAGGAGCGTGTCAATGTCCATCTTGTAGAAAGGCTTCCTCAGGTAGTTCCTCCTGTCAGTATGACCTAGAAGAAGGTTTTGGGTGTCACCCATTTTGGCAGGGGTCCTCCACCGTCTTCACAGAGCGGACAACACGCTGACAGGCTTCTGACAACTGGAGCAGTGCCACGGAGATGACTTCTCAGACAGGCCTGTTGTATAGGCCTTTCCCGAGATCCGTGGCCCCCGGGACATCGTTATCTTCCAGGCTGCTGCGGTCACATGGGAGACCAGAGTAGGAGTCTAATAATAATCACCAGGGGCCAAATCCCTCCCCACGACACGTCCTTTTTCTCTTTTTGATTCTTTACAATTCTCAAGATCTTTGCTTGCTGTCAGTGAATGGGACCTTCTTGTACTAGCATGCTGAAAATAAGGAGCTAAATCTGCATCAAAATTTCTGGTGTTTTTAATGCAGTTTTTAGGTGATTGCATTAATTGCAAATTCCTTCTTGGCATCTGTGCGGCGAAGGAACACGAGGCTTTTCTCTAGAGCCGGATTATTAATCAACACAGAAAAACGCTGCAGCGTATGAACAACAGCACCGATATCCAAATGGGAGGCGAAGCCGGAGTGGAAAATTCACCAAACTCCACATGGAAAATCCACAGTGTGAACAGTACACAACCCCTAATAAATACAGACCTCCAAACAAGACCACCAAATGCAGACCCTATAAATAAATGTGAACCCCAGATCCCAGACGTACCCAGCAGCTGCTCTTTTCTGTAGCTTGAGAATGTTCAGATGTCATGTGATCCTCATAACAAAAAAACCAGTGGGACCAAATATCAAAAAATCTACCAACTTTATTATAATAATGTATATAAAATATGGAATAAAAAAGGATGTAGAGAGAAGCGAGGGGCAACACCTCACTGGACAGCCGTGTACCTCCGCAGGGCTGTGATAACAGTCTCCGGATAGCAGGCCATACGCTGTGTTTCACAGTAACTGGTAGTAAATCTCCTAAATAGAAGAATATATGCATAACAACCGTGGTAATAATGCATATCACCCACCCCTATAGGGGAATATGTCGTATACATCTATTTGCTAACCAGCAATAATCACCATTCAATATGAAGCCCCCAGTAACTATGTAAGACAGTGTACACCAGTAGGTAAGAATGATATAACTCACAGCCTCACTATATAATATGAACACGGTGGCATAGCGATATATTAATAAACACATCTAACAAGGGACATACCTGAAGACATGGTCTGACCAAAAAGAGGTAAGGGAGCCCCAAGCGCAAGACCTCGACGCGCGTTTCACCTCAACGGCTTCGTCAGGAGGTACAGAAGTGCAAAGATACAGGGTATATATAGGGATCAATGGGGGGGGGGGGTAAATTACCTGAATTGTGGACACGTGTGCTCCTACCAATTGGGCGCGATACTGCCTTGATGCGCGACACCATCCCTCAGCGCGTCCGCTCCACCACACTGCACACGCGCAGAACGTGATGATGACAGTAGAGCACGTCAGGATGGAGTCGGGCAGCGCATGCGCGGGACCGCCACCCAGTGGAACGCATGTGACCCACAAATACAGATGGCCATAAGCGGAAGGACCTGGACTAGCGGGGAGACTGGGACTATAGTATACTACAGTTTACTACAATGATTGCCAAATCAATATGCCACCATGATCCATAATTGACCGATGATCCACAAGATTAAAAAATAATAAATTGAAGCTAATACATATAAAAAAAAGTGCTCAAATCACAAAGTGACATCCATGATAATATACACAATACATATATGATTTATACACATATATATATATATACACATCCATGCTAATATACATATAAACAATGACAACAGTGATTCCTATTCATGTGTACATTGAAACAAACATTATACAGTACATGTGTCACAAATCTGAGAATAGAACGATATCTGTTAGTACCGATCACATGCTCTATGTACCTTTATGTCTTAAAGTGCAATCATAAACTCATATTACATATCAAGTCAATTAAAATAGTGACAAACTAGATCAATATAATAAATATGTTAAAAAACGAAATAATTCATAATACATCGAGTACACATAGGGACCCGAAAAAGTGAAAAAAAGAAATAATAAATAAAGTGCATCAAGTGCCGATCTTTACTCATAAAGCATTAATGCCAATAATTATACAAGCCTTTAAATGAGATCATATAAGGTCCATCCCTACTATACGATCAGTGGGGTAGAAAGTCCGCCTTAAAGACCACACTAGAGTGACCACTGGGCTGAAATCTACCCATATAGCTACCACACATACCACTAATTAACTATCACCCCGACACCCAATAGGGTCAGTTGGTAGCCGACAGGTGACTATCTACCCCACCTTCACAGTGGTCACCTACTAATGAGCATTAATTAACCTTCCACTCTCATAATATTCCAAAAAGGGGCTATAACACCCCAAAACTCCATCCCATATATAACAGCTACGGTAATTGTGAGAGAAGTCCACTTGTGTTCATAATCTTGTTGGCTTCATTTCTTCATTTTCATTTCCAAAGAACACCATCTCATGGCCACTTCATTATACTTCCACCTTGTCCCGAACAAAGAGGCAGAATATAATTACCTCAAATAGAAAGAAAAAAGATATAACAGATTATTTAAAAAAATTCCTAAGCATAAAATAAGATAATATACCCTGATTTAAAATTCACGCCATATTACAGAAATGAGTTGAAGCTATTGGACTCATTCAAGCCACAAGGGACCATTGTGTCCAGAATTACTATCCACCTGGTTTCTCTACGTAGTAGGGCTTGTTTTATATTGCCAGTTTGCCACCCCTAGACCCTCCTATCTAACTCTATCTATGCCTCTTACTTTGAGGCCTCGTGGGTCAGAGGTGTGATACTTGCAAAAATGCAGTGGAACAGCTTGTAAAGTATCCAGATCTTTCTCCATGTCATGTGATCCTCAGCAGGTCCTTCAGAGCTCATGATCATGAGAAGGTCCTTTAGATTTCATGTGATCATCAGAAGGTCCTTCAGAGTTTATATGATCATTAGCAGATCTTTCAGAGCTCATGTGATTATCAGCAGGTCCTTCAGAGCTCATAAGATTTTTAGCAGGTCCTTCAGAGCTCATGTAATCATCAGAAGGTCCTTTAGATCTCATGTGATAATCAGAAGGTCCTTCAGAGCTCATGTGTTCATTAGCAGATCCTTCAGAGCACGTGTTCATTAGCAGGTTCTTCTGAGCTCATGTGATCATCACAAGGTCCTCCAGAGCTCATGTGATCATTAGCCGGTCCGTCAGAGCTCATGTGATCATTAGCAGGTCCTTCAGAACTCATGTGATCATCATCAGCTGCTTCAGAGCTCATGTGATTATTAGCAGGGTCTTCTGAGCTCATGTGATCATCACCAGGTCCTTCAGAGCTCATGTGATCATTAGCAGGTCCTTCAGAACTCATGTGATTATCAGCATATCTTCCAGAGCTCATGTGATCATCAGCAGGTCCTTCAGAGCTTATGTGATCATCATAAGGTCCTTCAGAGTTCATTTGATTATCAGCAGATCTTCCAGAGCTCATGTGATCATCAGCAGGTCCTTCAGAGCTCACAATATCCTCAACAGATCCTTCAGAGCTCACAAGATCATCAGCAGATCCTTCAGAGCTCACAAGATCATCAGCAGATCCTTCAGAGTTCATGTGATCTTCAGCAGATCCTTAAGAGCTCATGTGATCATCAGCAGGTCCTTCAGAGCTCATATGATCATCGGAAGGCCCTTTAGATCTCATGTGAATATCATAATGTCTTTCAGAGCTCAAGTGTTCATTAGCAGATCCTTCAGAGCCCATGTGTTCATTAGCAGGTTCTTCTCAGCTCATGTGATCATCACCAGGTCTTTTAGAGCTCATGTGATCATTAGCAGGTCCTTCAGAGCTCATGTAAACATCATCAGGTCCTTCAGAGCTTATGCGATCATTAGCAGGTCCTTCAGAGCTCATGCGATCATTAGCAGGTCCTTCAGAGCTCATGTGATCATTAGCAGGTCCTTCAGAGCTCATGTGATCCTCAGCAGACCCTTCAGAGCTCATGTGTTCATTAGCATGTCCTTCAGAGCTCATGTGTTCATTAGCAGGTCCTTCAGAGCTCATGTGGTCCTCAGCAGATCCTTCAGAGCTCATGTGTTCATTAACAGGTCCGTCAGAGCTCACAAGATCATCAGCAGGTCCTTCAGAGCTCACAAGATTATCAGCAGAACCTTCAGAGCTCATGTGATCATCAGCAAGTCCTTCAGAGCTCACAAGATTATCAGCAGGTCCTTCAGAGCTCACAAGATCATCAGCAGATCTTTCAGAGCTCACAAGATCATTAGTAGGTCCTGCAGAAAGCAGTACAAAGCAGTTTTGCCTCCCATGCTATAATTCACCATTGCATGTCTGCGGTGTGTATTATGTCAGTATTGTATCAGTCATCAGGGTAGATTGTTTCAAGGCCCGCCATCATGGATTAGTTTAGATGTGATGAGAGGATTCAATTCCCATTGTTTCCGACACTATACTGCCATGATTATTCCTGCTGTGACAGTATGGTCATATGTTACTTCTTCTCACCTGCCACACTGCTGTATGAGCCGGATTTACATACTTTTAAGTGCACACTGATTGAAGGAGAGTTA
The DNA here is from genome assembly GCF_905171765.1 of Bufo bufo. Taxonomy (NCBI): domain Eukaryota; kingdom Metazoa; phylum Chordata; class Amphibia; order Anura; family Bufonidae; genus Bufo; species Bufo bufo. The sequence goes on along the minus strand of NC_053395.1, from coordinate 2,437,035 downwards.
CATTTACATCATTGGTCGCTGCTTCACATTGAGGGCCTTTCATGGTCCGCTTGATATCGTTAGTCATCACTGCATGAAGGGGTTAAATCCGTTCCCAGCACCATGTGTGAAACCACAGGAAGCCCGGAGCGACATGTTCCTGACACACGTTTTCTTTCACTTTCAATACATTTATGAGAACATGAATATGAATGACGCTGGCCCAGGGGTGAATCTGTGGGAAAGTATGGACACCCCAAGAAAAATGAACCCCAAACCTGCAAGTAAAGAGGACATTGATGGGAAGGTGGATGATTATTAGTGTCAGGAGGTCAGGCTTCCAGGGCCCCTATGTCCAATGCATGCAGTGCTCCTGAAGCAGTAAAGACACTTAAATGGGCCCAAGGGCTACTCCTACGTTCTCCCTGGTAGATCACTAATATTCCAAAGCTTAGAGTCCACAACTCACAAGAAACAGAGATCTGATCTGTATTCTTAGTAGAAATGCCATATATCCACCCCAAAACCTCTATGTAATAGGGTCATCCAGAGACAATCCAGACCACCACCACTGCCCCCATAAAACTTCTCACAACCCCTCCATCAGGGAGGGATTTGCTTCTCCCTGCACATGACACATGAGAAGCCCCTCCTACTGAACCACCAGATTTGGTGAGAGTCCATCCTTATGCCCGTCCTCCCCTATGCTGTGGTGACCAGACCTCTTTATGGTGAGAGTGGTGAAGCTCCAGAAGATCTGGTCTCAACTCATGAGGACATGATAAAAGCTTCTGCTTTCTAGAGGTTTTTGCTGTCATCTGGATCAACAATAGTAATCTAAGATTAATGATCACGCTCCAGTCCACCTTGATGGACCTTTTACCTTCAGTCATACTACATAATATGGCTGCTGCCCACATACACTGCCACATACTAAGGTGAGGACTACTGATCCTGATGCACAGTAGACCCCTCAGAGGGATGTTCTAGGACAGTATGGAGTGGTGGAGCCTGCAGACATCAAGTCAGGGAGGCTCACATCCGCGTCTACACAAATATTCTCAGTTCTGCAGAATTTTCACACATTTCACTAAGGAAGCTTTACAGCAGCAACAAGCTGTGAAACTGAACTGCACCCAACGCAAAGACCCAGCACCCGCCTCCGAAAACACAGGTGTGCACCCAGACATGGGGAGCCCGCTGCGCTACACAATGCTGCTGTGCCAGGGTAAGTGGCCGTCTGTCTGTACCAATAGACTGTGTGTAATCAGATCAGGGCAGGAAGACTGTGCTCCACATTCTAGACTCCCTATGATGGTCTCTGCACTGTGATATCCAGCAAAGGGTTATCCAGGAAGGATAGGGTTAACTATGACTGCTTCACCTGTCAGGTAGAACTGCAAAATCCTCCATCATACATACACCCTCCCACTAAGCAATGTCCTTCCATCACAACTTCTTATCCCAAGCGCCAAGACTTTTCCTGTGCTGCACCTGAGTTTTAGATTTTTCTACTTGCACCATCCCTGGTAACTTCTCACTCCAAGCTCCAAGACTCCACACTCCTGGTGATAAAGGATGACCAATTCTTCTGGTATAGCTCTGAATGGACAAACAATCTTAGTTCTTAAGCAAGGGTTTCCGACCGCACCCCCACACCACCATAATCATCATGTGGATACGTTTATATCAAGGATTCATATCTTCAGTTGTCTGGAGGGTTTTGCCATATTCTCTGGGATTCTGTTTTCCTCCAGATCCCTCTGTCCTCTCCAGACTCCTCTGATCCCCTCCAGACCTCTCTGTCCTCCTCTGGTCTCTTCCGTCCTCCTCCAGACCCCTCTGTCCTCCTCCAGTCTCCTCTGCCCTCCTCCTTTCTTCTCTGTCCTTCTGTCCTCCTCCACCACCTCTGTTCCCCTCTAGACTCCTCTGTCCTACCCTAGTCTTCCTCTGGTCTTATCTGTCCTCCTATGTTCTCTTTTGTCCTCCTCTGGTCTCTGTCTGTCTTCCTCTTGTCTTCTGTCCCTCCTGTAGTCTCTTCTGTCTTCCATTCCTTTCTGTCCTCCTCCTGTCTTCTCTGTCCTCCTCCTGTCTCTTCAGTCCTTCACCGGTCTCTTCTGTCCTCCTCTGGTCTCCCCTGTCTTCCTCCACACCCTATGCTCCTCTCCAGACCCCTCTGTCCCTTTCCGGTCTCCTCTATCCTCCTTTGTTCTCTTCTGTCCTCCTCTAGTCTCCTATTTCCTCCTCTGGTGTAATTTGTTCGCCTCCGGTCTCCTTTCTCCTCCGTTCTATTCTGTCCTCCTCTCTCCTCCTTCAGACCCCTCTGCTCTCCTCCAGTCAACTCTGTCTTCCTACGTTCTCTTCTGACCTCTTCTGGTCTCTGCTGTCCTCCCTTTGGTCTCCTCTGGATTCCTCTGGACTCATATCTCCTCCTCTGGTCTCTTCTGTCCTCCCTTGGGTCTCCTCTGTTTTCCTCTAGTCTCTTTTGTCCTCCTTCATTCTCGTCTGTCCTTCTCTTGTCTCCTCTGTCCTCCATTCTCCTCTATCCTTCTACAGACCCCTTATTTTGAAACCCAACATCTGCTATAAGGGGAAGGTCAGGACACCCCCACAAGGGCATAGCTATAGGGGTTGCAGTGGTTGCAATTGCAACGGGAACTTAAGTCAAGGGGGCCCCGTCAGGATGGTGATACAGTTAGATGCTGTGGCTGGGACTGGCGGCTAGTGATGGACAAACATCGGCCGGGATGGTTCGCGAATGCGATCAAATGTTCGTGACCCGCAAGTTCGCCGTGGGCCCCATTCACTTTAATGGCAGGCGACCTGAAAAACCTTCAGCTCATATTTGCAGCCACCAAATACTTAGTAGAAGTGCACAAATAGTCCCACAACATGGACAGTGACCAGAGGGGGATCAATGACAAAAAGTCCACCAATAAATATGTATCTTAATCAGGGGCATTGTTATGCGTCTCAGACTACTTTCACACTTGCGTTCAGAGAGGATCCATCTGGTGTCTGCACAGACGGATCCGCTCATATAATGCAGATGTTGGGATCTGTTCAGAACGGATCCGTCTGCATTATAGTTCAGAAAAAATTCTAAGTGTGAAAGTAGCTTCAGACGGATCTGTCCAGACTTTACATTGAAAGTCAATGGGGGACGGATCCGTTTGAAAATTGAGCCATATTGTGTCATCTTCAAACGGATCCGTCCCCATTGACTTACATTGTAAGTCTGGACGGATCCGCTCGCCTCCGCACGGCCAGGCGGACACCCGAACGCTGCAAGCAGCATTCAGGTGTCCGCTCACTGAGCGGAGCGGAGGTTGAACGCTGCCAGACTGATGCATTCTGAGCGGATCCGCATCCACCCAGAATGCATTGGGGCTGGACGGATGCGTTCAGGGCCGCTCGTGAGAGCCTTCAAATGGAGCTCACAAGCGGAGCCCCGAACGCTAGTGTGAAGAGTGGGAGAAGAGGCTTGCATTGACAATCCAACACAATGGGCAGCACATTGAACACATTTTATAAGTGGTCAGAAACTTGTAAATATCTCATGAAAGAATAAAGTTACGTTAAAACCAAGCACACCATTGTTTTTCGTGTGAAATTCCCAATAAGTTTGATGTGTCACATGACCCTCTTTCTATTGAAAAAACAAAAGTTGGATTCAAAATGGCCGACTTCAAAATGGCCGCCATGGTCACCACCCATCTTGAAAAGTTTCCCCCCTCACATATACTAATGTGCCACAAACAGGAAGTTAATATCACCAACCATTCCCATGTTATTAAGGTGTATCCATATAAATGGCCCACCCTGTAGTTTGTCCCTATCTGTAGATGCGGAAACGCAGCAAAACCGCAGACAAATGCCGCACAATACAACTGCACTATATAGAACAGTGATGGTGAACCTTTTAGAGACCGAGTGCCCAAAACTGCAACCAAATACCCACTTATTTATCGCAAAGTGCCGACACGGCAATTTAACCTAAATACCAGTATAATATATCTTTCATGTCCTTTATCATTTATCTATAATAGATTGATAGCCTACATTTAATGCGCTGCCTGTGCTGTTCATAGTGCGTCCTGGGGAGGATGAATGGCAGGAAAAGTCTAAAGCATATTGCTACGCCATAGACCTTTTCCAGGGCGTGGGTGCCCACAGAGAGGGCTCTGAGTGCCGCCTCTGGCACCCGTGCCATAGGTTCGCCATCACTGATATAGAACGTATATTATTGGCATATCACACCTATCACACAGGTATATCGCACCCGTTGCAATTATTTGTCCCAATAGTGTTTGTCCCTCTATATACCTGCGGTAACGCAGCAGAACCGCACACAACTGCCGCACAATACAAATGCACTATAATATGCTCTCTATATTAGAAAGTATATTATAAGTATATCACACCCCTCAGTAAGTCACACCTATCGATAGCGCACCTATTCCAGTCCTTACAAGGACTTTTCTGGCCCTATTAGCCAGCGTTTGGTGTCCTAACAGCCTGTCCCTGCTCCACACAGCGACCTCTCCCTACACTGGCAAAAGACTGAATGTAAAATGGCGGCCGGATCGGGTTTATTTATAGGGTAGGGGGTGTGTCCATGTGCTGAAACGTCTCCATTGGCCGTCCTGTACCACCTGATGGACGTGTCATGGGTCAAAGTTCTTCACAATGTAAAATAATATGGCACCAGCGGATATCGCCATATGTTCGCCCGTTCAGCGAACTGCGAATGAGCAAAGTTCGCCTCGAAACAACCGCCGGGTGAACCGAATGGTCATCTCTAGTGGTGGCGCAGGGGGCAATGTCTCCTGCCCTGCTGTCACCTCTAATAGGCTTCAGTCCGAGTGCTTGTAGCTCAGAGGTCGCACCACCTGAGCCGCACAGAGTACCGTTCAGGCCACATCGCTGATGGCGGTAAGTACTGTATTTCTGTTTATTGCTTCTTATTTGGCTCCACTGTGGGAGCATCTACTGGCGGCACTAAGAGTGGGCATTTTTTGCACTAGAACAGATTATAAGGGGATATTTTTGTACTGGCGCACATATAAGGGGGTATTTTTGTACTGGCGCATATATAAGAGGGTATTTTTGTACTGTGCACATTATGGGGGTATTTTTGTACTGGCGCACATATAAGGAGGTATTTTTGTACTGTGCACATTATGGGGGTATTTTTGTACTGGCGCACATATAAAGGGGTATTTTTGTACAGGGCGCACATATAAGGGGGTATTTTTGTACTGGCGCACATTATGGGGGTATTTTTGTACTGGCGCACATATAAGGGGGTATTTTTGTACTGGTGCACATATAAGGGGGTATTTTTGTACTGGCGCACATATAAGGGGGTATTTTTGTACTGGCGCACATATAAGGGGGTATTTTTGTACTGTGCACATTATGGGGGTATTTTTGCACTGGTGCACATATAAGGGGGTATTTTTGTACTGCGCACATTATGGGGGTATTTTTGTACTGGCGCACATATAAGGGGGTATTTTTGTACTGGCGCACATATAAGGGGGTATTTTTGTACTGGCGCACATTATGGGGGTATTTTTGTACTGGCGCACATATAAGGGGGTATTTTTGTACTGGCGCACATATAAGGGGGTATTTTTGTACTGGCGCACATTATGGGGGTATTTTTGTACTGGCGCACATATAAGGGGGTATTTTTGTACTGGCGCACATATAAGGGGGTATTTTTGTACTGGCGCACATTATGGGGGTATTTTTGTACTGGCGCACATATAAGGGGGTATTTTTGTACTGGCGCACATATAAGGGGGTATTTTTGTACTGGCGCACATATAAGGGGGTATTTTTGCACTGGCGCACATTATGGGGGTATTTTTGTACTGGCGCACATATAAGAGGGTATTTTTGTACTGGCGCACATATAAGGAGGTATTTTTGTACTGTGCACATTATGGGGGTATTTTTGTACTGGCGCACATATAAGGGGGTATTTTTGTACTGTGCACATTATGGGGGTATTTTTGTACTGGCGCACATATAAGGGGGTATTTTTGTACTGTGCACATTATGGGGGTATTTTTGTACTGGTGCACATATAAGGGGGTATTTTTGTACTGCGCACATTATGGGGGTATTTTTGTACTGGCGCACATATAAGGGGGTATTTTTGTACTGGTGCACATATAAGGGGGTATTTTTGTACTGCGCACATTATGGGGGTATTTTTGTACTGGCGCACATATAAGGGGGTGTTTTTGTACTGCGCACATTATGGGGGGTATTTTTGTACTGGCGCGCATTATGGGGGTATTTTTGTACTGGAGCACATATAAGGGGGTATTTTCGTACTGGCGCACATTATAAGGGGTATTTTCGTACTGGCGCACATTATAAGGGGGTATTTTTGTACTGGCGCACATTATAAGGGGGTATTTTTGTACTGTGCACATTATGGGGGTATTTTTGCACTGGTGCACATTATCAGGGGGTTGTTTTTACTTGCACCGGGACTGTGGGGAATGTGATTACTAGTGTGGGCACAATGGGGACATTATTACTATTGGGGGCACAGTTAACACTATGCACTCTGGCAGATTATTTCTACTGGTAGGACTGCAGGGGGCACAATTATTTGGGGAGGACATTCTGTTTACACTAACAGTGTTGGCGCAGTTATTTTTTAAAGCACTGGGGGGGGGGGGGGCTATGCCGCACTCTTGCACCAGGGCTGATGCCCCCCATATACACCTCTAGTGATGAGCGGCAGGGGCTATATTTGAATTTGTTATATTTCATGAATATTTCGTAGATTATTCATCATATATTTGAGAATTTCGAGAATTTGAGATTATTTTGTTGAATGCGATAAATCGCGTAATGCGAATTCGTAACGCGAAATACCGGCACGGGTCACTGTTGCTACATTTTCCAAGCTGCTAGAAGTTTCCTGAGACTGGAGACAATGGTCGGCAGAACGTTACAATGGCTTTATATGCAGGTAGAGGGCGCCAATATAATCGCGATTGCGCTAATCGGTAGTGATTAGAATACTTCTGACTACAGATTACGGATCGCTGTGAACCTGACATTGCTGCCTTCTCATTGGCCACAAGCAAGAAGCAGAGAGGAATCGTGTGTTCAGATGGAAAACAATGGCGAATATTCCATATAACGAATACATAGCGCTATATCCTAAATATTCACGATAAAAATGTGCTATTCGAATATTGGTGACCTGGTACTAATGGCAGGTTCAGCTCCAGTCAATGTCACTGCCGTTATAAAGGTATAATAGTCTTCTCCCATTGTTCTTCAGCTCCCTCACTGAGTAACCATGGTGGAGTCTGGGACTAGGACGGAGCATGGAGTAGCTGCTGGTGGGAAGGGTGGACATGCTCTCAGGTTGTCCCCCCTTGGTCCCTGAAGTTAGATGCTCCTCAGTGCTCTTCTACCCTCCTCATAATACCCCTGACAACCTCCTACTCTGCTGCCATGATGGACACGATGGGGGGGGGCACCTCACGGGGCTGTGCCTGATCCCTGTGTCGTTTAACCCCTCACAGCAGTCGTTCCTCAATTCTGAACCTCCGACTCTGCGGTCACAATGCTGAGTACAGAGGATGAGGCGTCAGTATCTGGCTGCACACAATAACAGGAGCCTGAGCAAGCGGAGTCAGTGGAAAGTCACCAGATGTCCAGGAAGGAAATGACAGCAGACTGAGGCACGAGGCGACAGGAGGCGTAAATACAGCTACAACTTCAGATCCACAAGAAGGCCTCATGCACTCCACCCAATCCAATCTGCACCCATTTTTTCTAGATTTGATACGGACCTATTCATTTCAATGGGGCCGCCAAAAAATGCTGTCTGCATCGCTGTGTCCGCATGTCCATTCTGCATCTGCATACTGCAAAATACATGTGGTCATGTGCATGAGGCCTCAATCAGTGGAACCAGAAGTGAGTGGCCTCCTAGCACCCAAACTCTGCAGACATTCACCTCAGTCCCAGTAAGACTGAGCGCCCAACATTCAAACAAACTGCAGCCAGTCGCCACCACACACCTGGATAAGCGGCCGCATGGCGCCCACAATATGGGAACACAACAACAGTGTTAGGGCGCCCCGGCGCATAAAAGGGGGTGAAAGCCCTTTCCAGATGCAGCTACTAAAGACGCCAATCTCCCGAACGGCATACAAGGGAATGCTCCAAACTCCGAACGGAACCTCACAAATAGCTGCTAGCAGACGAATAGGAATCAGCTTACACTCCTGGCAATCAGTCTCTAACAGCTTACAGCGGATCCCCCCAATAACGAGACAAGGCTCCGTGTTGAGGGTCAAGCAGTGGTCACCCAGAGCTGTGTGTTTATTGATCTTATATAACATTGTTACACACTAGTACCACCCACAGGGTTCTGTAAAAACAACCAATAAACACGTACAATACAGTAAAACACTCCTACACAAAATCCTCCCCTCTGCCTGTGATACAATTACCTTACACAATGGGTTGATGTAATTATCACAGGCAGGAGAATACACAATGTCTTCTGTCCTGGAGACAATTGGGTAGTAATCCAATTTATCTCCAAGGGCAGAGGCAAAACTCCATTAGCCACATGGTAGCAAAAGACAATAAAAGACAGAAGAATATTTAACTGTGCAGCTATTGCATAAAACACAGACATTTAACATGTCCCCCGATAGCTCCGGTCTGAGTGCATATTATTAGGTGAATGGCACTCAGACTTCACGAATACAGTTCAATTGCCATGGAGACAAAGTCTTTCACATAGTCTTTGCAGGGGAAAATCAAGTGTTATAACATGGGGCCATAGTCTAAAGGAAGCAGGTGGGCAACCAGGCTTCCCCAATGCAATGTGGCGAGATTGGTCTCCTCACAAACAGTGCTATACGTTCTGTGTATTTTTGCTTATCTGTGGATGTCCTTCAAAACACCCATTAACAGGTTACGAAGGGGTAATTTAGGTACCCATTGCGGTGCCATGGTGCTGGTGGCATATCTGCCCATAATAGGTGAAATAACGGAGGGTCATTTGTTTGATATCTCCAGTGTAGTTAAGACCACATGAGTGTTGGCGGTTTGAATAAATGGCTGTAACATTTGAGTCTGATGGCCTACCCTGGAGAAAAGAGGTCTACACAGTGTGGAAGAATTGGCATTGGAAATGGTTACCATCCTGGTGGTTGTCTAGGCGTGGACCAATGATAGAAATAGGATGTGGGCAAGCTGACATTACTATAGCGGATGACCAGGGAGTGGACATTACAATAGCGGATGACCAGGGAGTGGACACTACATTAGTGAATGACCAGGGAGTGGACATTACAATAGCGGATGACCAGGGAGTGGACACTACATTAGTGGATGACCAGGGAGTGGACACTACAGTAGTGGATGACCATGGAGTGGACATTACAATAGTGGATGACCAGGGAGCGGACATTACAATAGTGGATGACCAGGGAGCGGACATTACAATAGCGGATGACCAGGGAGTGGACATTACAATAGCGGATGACCATGGAGTGGACATTACCATAGCGGATGACCAGAGAGTGGACATTATAATAGCGGATGACCAGAGAGTGGACATTATAATAGTGGATGACCAGGGAGTGGACATTATAATAGTGGATGACCAGGGAGTGGACATTACAGTAGTGGATGACCAGGGAGTGGACACTACAGTAGTGGATGACCAGGGAGTGGACATTACAATAGTGGATGACCAGTGAGTGGACACTACAATAGTGGATGACCAGGGAGTGGACATTATTGCAGTATTATGTACATTCATGGTTGTTTTTATTGATTACAGTCTTATCTTCTGCTGCCGCCATCTTTGTGGACACAGAACAGTCAATCATCTTCCAGAACAATGACCGCAGCTTCGGACACCAGGTCATACAGCTGAAAAAATGGTGAGGGAATTATCTGCTGCTTCCTCTAAACTACAGTGTCTTGACCGCGTGCTTAGGGTCATTGTCTTTTTGGAAGGTAAACCTTCAGCCCAGTCTGAGGTCCAGAGCTCTGGATCAGAACCTTCGGCCCAGTCTGAGGTCCAGATCTCTGGATCAGAACCTTTGGCGCAGTCTGAGGTCCAGAGCTCTGGATCAGAACCTTCGGCCCAAACTGAGGTCCAGATCTCTGGGTCAGAACCTTCGGCGCAGTCTGAGGTCCAGAGCTGTGGATCAGAACCTTCGGGGCAGTCTGAGGTCCAGAACTCTGGATCAGGTTCTCATTATAGGAAATCTGTGACCAGGATAACCGCTGTTGCAGTAAAGCCATGGCCTGATAGCACTTAGTACCTTATTTCCTGATGGGCCCTTGTTCCAGCAATAGATGTTTTTATCCTCAGAAAATCCAGTTTATTTGCCATGTAAATGAGTCAGTAAGGAGCCCAGAGGGGCGTCACTCTTGCAGGAAGGAGCCCAGAGGGGCGTCACTCTTGCAGGAAGGAGCCCAGAGGGGCGTCACTCTTGCAGGAAGGAGCCCAGGCACGCCCTCATGCTGGGAGCAGAGAAGAGAGAGGCAAAGTTATGGCTTGATTGTGATGTCGGAGGGGCAGGTGATGAGCGGCGCCTGGTCTCCTCCAGACATGATGCTGCCACCACCATGCTTCACTGTAGAGATGGTATTGGGCAGGTGATGAGCGGCGCCTGGTCTCCTCCAGACATGATGCTGCCACCACCATGCTTCACTGTAGAGATGGTATTGGGCAGGTGATGAGCGGCGCCTGGTCTCCTCCAGACATGATGCTGCCCCCACCATGCTTCACTGTAGGGATGGTATTGGGCAGGTGATGAGCGGCGCCTGGTCTCCTCCAGACATGATGCTGCCACCACCATGCTTCACTGTAGGGATGGTATTGGGCAGGTGATGAGCGGCGCCTGGTCTCCTCCAGACATGATGCTGCCACCACCATGCTTCACTGTAGGGATGGTATTGGGCAGGTGATAAGCGGCGCCTGGTCTCCTCCAGACATGATGCTGCCACCACCATGCTTCACTGTAGGGATGGTATTGGGCAGGTGATGAGCGGCGCCTGGTCTCCTCCAGACATGATGCTGCCACCACCATGCTTCACTGTAGGGATGGTATTGGGCAGGTGATGAGCGGCGCCTGGTCTCCTCCAGACACGATGCTGCCACCACCATGCTTCACTGTAGGGATGGTATTGGGCAGGTGATGAGCGGCGCCTGGTCTCCTCCAGACACGATGCTGCCACCACCATGCTTCACTGTAGGGATGGTATTGGGCAGGTGATGAGCGGCGCCTGGTCTCCTCCAGACACGATGCTGCCACCACCATGCTTCACTGTAGGGATGGTATTGGGCAGGAGATGAGCGGCGCCTGGTCTCCTCCAGACATGATGCTGCCACCACCATGCTTCACTGTAGGGATGGTATTGGGCAGGTGATGAGCGGCGCCTGGTCTCCTCCAGACATGATGCTGCCACCACCATGCTTCACTGTAGGGATGGTATTGGGCAGGAGATGAGCGGCGCCTGGTTTCCTCCAGTTATGATGCTGCCACCACCATGCTTCACTGTAGGGATGGTATTGGGCAGGTGATGAGCGGCGCCTGGTCTCCTCCAGACATGACGCTGTCACCACCATGCTTCACTGTAGGGATGGTATTGGGCAGGTGATGAGCGGCGCCTGGTCTCCTCCAGACACGATGCTGCCACCACCATGCTTCACTGTAGGGATGGTATTGGGCAGGTGATGAGCGGCGCCTGGTCTCCTCCAGACACGATGCTGCCACCACCATGCTTCACTGTAGGGATGGTATTGGGCAGGTGATGAGCGGCGCCTGGTCTCCTCCAGACATGATGCTGCCACCACCATGCTTCACTGTAGGGATGGTATTGGGCAGGAGATGAGCGGCGCCTGGTCTCCTCCAGACATGATGCTGCCACCACAATGCTTCACTGTAGGGATGGTATTGGGCAGGTGATGAGCGGCGCCTGGTCTCCTCCAGACATGATGCTGTCACCACCATGCTTCACTGTAGGGATGGTATTGGGCAGGAGATGAGCGGTGCCTGGTTTCCCCCCAGACATGATGCTGCCCCCACCATGCTTCACTGTAGGGATGGTATTGGGCAGGAGATGAGCGGCACCTGGTCTCCTCCAGACATGATGCTGCCCCCACCATGCTTCACTGTAGGGAGGGTATTGGGCAGGTGATGAGCGGCGCCTGGTCTCCTCCAGACATGATGCTGCCACCACCATGCTTCACTGTAGGGATGGTATTGGGCAGGAGATGAGCGGCGCCTGGTCTCCTCCAGACATGATGCTGCCACCACCATGCTTCACTGTAGGGATGGTATTGGGCAGGTGATGAGCGGCGCCTGGTCTCCTCCAGACATGATGCTGCCCCCACCATGCTTCACTGTAGGGATGGTATTGGGCAGGAGATGAGCGGTGCCTGGTCTCCTCCTCCAGACATGATGCTGCCCCCACCATGCTTCACTGTAGGGATGGTATTGGGCAGGAGATGAGCGGCGCCTGGTCTCCTCCAGACATGATGCTGTCACCACCATGCTTCACTGTAGGGATGGTATTGGGCAGGAGATGAGCGGTGCCTGGTTTCCCCCCAGACATGATGCTGCCCCCACCATGCTTCACTGTAGGGAGGGTATTGGGCAGGTGATGAGCGGCGCCTGGTCTCCTCCAGACATGATGCTGCCACCACCATGCTTCACTGTAGGGATGGTATTGGGCAGGAGATGAGCGGCACCTGGTCTCCTCCAGACATGATGCTGCCCCCACCATGCTTCACTGTAGGGAGGGTATTGGGCAGGTGATGAGCGGCGCCTGGTCTCCTCCAGACATGATGCTGCCACCACCATGCTTCACTGTAGGGATGGTATTGGGCAGGTGATGAGCGGCGCCTGGTCTCCTCCAGACATGATGCTGCCCCCACCATGCTTCACTGTAGGGATGGTATTGGGCAGGTGATGAGTGGTGCCTGGTTTCCTCCAGACATGATGCTGCCCCCACCATGCTTCACTGTAGGGATGGTATTGGGCAGGTGATGAGCGGCGCCTGGTTTCCTCCAGACATGATGCTGCCCCCACCATGCTTCACTGTAGGGATGGTATTGGGCAGGTGATGAGCGGCGCCTGGTTTCCTCCAGACATGATGTTGCCACCACCATGCTTCACTGTAGGGATGGTATTGGGCAGGTGATGAGCGGCGCCTGGTCTCCTCCAGACATGATGCTGCCACCACCATGCTTCACTGTAGGGATGGTATTGGGCAGGAGATGAGCGGCGCCTGGTCTCCTCCAGACATGATGCTGCCACCACCATGCTTCACTGTAGGGATGGTATTGGGCAGGTGATGAGCGGCGCCTGGTCTCCTCCAGACATGATGCTGCCACCACCATGCTTCACTGTAGGGATGGTATTGGGCAGGTGATGAGCGGCGCCTGGTTTCCCCCAGACATGATGCTGCCACCACCATGCTTCACTGTAGGGATGGTATTGGGCAGGAGATGAGCGGCGCCTGGTTTCCTCCAGTTATGATGCTGCCACCACCATGCTTCACTGTAGGGATGGTATTGGGCAGGTGATGAGCGGCGCCTGGTCTCCTCCAGACACGATGCTGCCACCACCATGCTTCACTGTAGGGATGGTATTGGGCAGGTGATGAGCGGCGCCTGGTCTCCTCCAGACACGATGCTGCCACCACCATGCTTCACTGTAGGGATGGTATTGGGCAGGTGATGAGCGGCGCCTGGTCTCCTCCAGACATGATGCTGCCACCACCATGCTTCACTGTAGGGATGGTATTGGGCAGGAGATGAGCGGCGCCTGGTCTCCTCCAGACATGATGCTGCCACCACAATGCTTCACTGTAGGGATGGTATTGGGCAGGTGATGAGCGGCGCCTGGTCTCCTCCAGACATGATGCTGCCCCCACCATGCTTCACTGTAGGGATGGTATTGGGCAGGTGATGAGCGGCGCCTGGTCTCCTCCAGACATGATGCTGCCCCCACCATGCTTCACTGTAGGGATGGTATTGGGCAGGTGATAAGTGGCGCCTGGTCTCCTCCAGACATGATGCTGCCACTACCATGCTTCACTGTAGGGATGGTATTGGGCAGGTGATGAGCGGCGCCTGGTCTCCTCCAGACATGATGCTGCCACCACCATGCTTCACTGTAGGGATGGTATTGGGCAGGTGATGAGCGGCGCCTGGTCTCCTCCAGACATGATGCTGCCACCACCATGCTTCACTGTAGGGATGGTATTGGGCAGGTGATGAGCGGCGCCTGGTCTCCTCCAGACATGATGCTGCCACCACCATGCTTCACTGTAGGGATGGTATTGGGCAGGTGATGAGCGGCGCCTGGTCTCCTCCAGACATGATGCTGCCACCACCGTGCTTCACTATAGAGATGGTATTGGGCAGGTGATGAGCGGCGCCTGGTCTCCTCCAGACATGATGCTGTCACCACCATGCTTCACTGTAGGGATGGTATTGGGCAGGTGATGAGCGGCGCCTGGTTTCCTCCAGACATGATGCTGCTACCACCATGCTTCACTGTAGGGATGGTATTGGGCAGGTGATGAGCGGCGCCTGGTCTCCTCCAGACATGATGCTGCCACCACCATGCTTCACTGTAGGGATGGTATTGGGCAGGAGATGAGCGGCGCCTGGTCTCCTCCAGACATGATGCTGCCTCCACCATGCTTCACTGTAGGGATGGTATTGGGCAGGTGATGAGCGGCGCCTGGTCTTCTCCAGACATGATGCTGCCCCCACCATGCTTCACTGTAGGGATGGTATTGGGCAGGTGATGAGCGGCGCCTGGTGGCCTCCAGACATGATGCTGCCACCACCATGCTTCACTGTAGGGATGGTATTGGGCAGGTGATGAGCGGCGCCTGGTCTCCTCCAGACATGATGCTGCCACCACCATGCTTCACTGTAGGGATGGTATTGGGCAGGAGATGAGCGGCGCCTGGTCTCCTCCAGACATGATGCTGCCTCCACCATGCTTCACTGTAGGGATAGTATTGGGCAGGTGATGAGCGGCGCCTGGTCTCCTCCAGACATGATGCTGCCACCACCATGCTTCACTGTAGGGATGGTATTGGGCAGGTGATGAGCGGCGCCTGGTCTCCTCCAGACATGATGCTGCCACCACCATGCTTCACTGTAGGGATGGTATTGGGCAGGTGATGAGCGGCGCCTGGTCTCCTCCAGACATGATGCTGCCACCACCATGCTTCACTGTAGGGATGGTATTGGGCAGGTGATGAGCGGCGCCTGGTCTCCTCCAGACATGATGCTGCCACCACCGTGCTTCACTATAGAGATGGTATTGGGCAGGTGATGAGCGGCGCCTGGTCTCCTCCAGACATGATGCTGTCACCACCATGCTTCACTGTAGGGATGGTATTGGGCAGGTGATGAGCGGCGCCTGGTTTCCTCCAGACATGATGCTGCTACCACCATGCTTCACTGTAGGGATGGTATTGGGCAGGTGATGAGCGGCGCCTGGTCTCCTCCAGACATGATGCTGCCACCACCATGCTTCACTGTAGGGATGGTATTGGGCAGGAGATGAGCGGCGCCTGGTCTCCTCCAGACATGATGCTGCCTCCACCATGCTTCACTGTAGGGATGGTATTGGGCAGGTGATGAGCGGCGCCTGGTCTTCTCCAGACATGATGCTGCCCCCACCATGCTTCACTGTAGGGATGGTATTGGGCAGGTGATGAGCGGCGCCTGGTGGCCTCCAGACATGATGCTGCCACCACCATGCTTCACTGTAGGGATGGTATTGGGCAGGTGATGAGCGGCGCCTGGTCTCCTCCAGACATGATGCTGCCACCACCATGCTTCACTGTAGGGATGGTATTGGGCAGGAGATGAGCGGCGCCTGGTCTCCTCCAGACATGATGCTGCCTCCACCATGCTTCACTGTAGGGATAGTATTGGGCAGGTGATGAGCGGCGCCTGGTCTCCTCCAGACATGATGCTGCCCCCACCATGCTTCACTGTAGGGATGGTATTGGGCAGGTGATGAGCGGCACCTGGTTTCCTCCAGACATGATGCTGCCCCCACCATGCTTCACTGTAGGGATGGTATTGGGCAGGTGATAAGCGGCGCCTGGTCTCCTCCAGACATGATGCTGCCACTACCATGCTTCACTGTAGGGATGGTATTGGGCAGGTGATGAGCGGCGCCTGGTCTCCTCCAGACATGATGCTGTCACCACCATGCTTCACTGTAGGGATGGTATTGGGCAGGTGATGAGCGGCGCCTGGTCTCCTCCAGACATGATGATGCCACCACCATGCTTCACTGTAGGGATGGTATTGGGCAGGTGATGAGCGGCGCCTGGTCTCCTCCAGACATGATGCTGCCACCACCATGCTTCACTGTAGGGATGGTATTGGGCAGGTGATGAGCGGCGCCTGGTCTCCTCCAGACATGATGCTGCCACCACCATGCTTCACTGTAGGGATGGTATTGGGCAGGTGATGAGCGGCGCCTGGTCTCCTCCAGACATGATGCTGCCACCACCATGCTTCACTGTAGGGATGGTATTGGGCAGGTGATGAGCGGCGCCTGGTCTCCTCCAGACATGATGCTGCCACCACCATGCTTCACTGTAGGGATGGTATTGGGCAGGTGATGAGCGGCGCCTGGTTTCCCCCAGACATGATGCTGCCACCACCATGCTTCACTGTAGGGATGGTATTGGGCAGGAGATGAGCGGTGCCTGGTCTCCTCCAGACACGATGCTGCCACCACCATGCTTCACTGTAGGGATGGTATTGGGCAGGTGATGAGCGGTGCCTGGTCTCCTCCAGACATGATGCTGCCACCACCATGCTTCACTGTAGGGATGGTATTGGGCAGGTGATGAGCGGCGCCTGGTCTCCTCCAGACACGATGCTGCCACCACCATGCTTCACTGTAGGGATGGTATTGGGCAGGTGATGAGCGGTGCCTGGTCTCCTCCAGACATGACGCTGCCACCACCATGCTTCACTGTAGGGATGGTATTGGGCAGGTGATGAGCGGCGCCTGGTCTCCTCCAGACATGATGCTGCCACTACCATGCTTCACTGTAGGGATGGTATTGGGCAGGTGATGAGCGGCGCCTGGTCTCCTCCAGACATGATGCTGCCACCACCATGCTTCACTGTAGGGATGGTATTGGGCAGGTGATGAGCGGCGCCTGGTTTCCTCCAGACATGATGCTGCCACCACCATGCTTCACTGTAGGGATGGTATTGGGCAGGTGATGAGCGGCGCCTGGTTTCCCCCAGACATGATGCTGCCACCACCATGCTTCACTGTAGGGATGGTATTGGGCAGGAGATGAGCGGTGCCTGGTCTCCTCCAGACACGATGCTGCCACCACCATGCTTCACTGTAGGGATGGTATTGGGCAGGTGATGAGCGGTGCCTGGTCTCCTCCAGACATGACGCTGCCACCACCATGCTTCACTGTAGGGATGGTATTGGGCAGGTGATGAGCGGCGCCTGGTCTCCTCCAGACATGATGCTGCCACTACCATGCTTCACTGTAGGGATGGTATTGGGCAGGTGATGAGCGGCGCCTGGTCTCCTCCAGACATGATGCTGCCACCACCATGCTTCACTGTAGGGATGGTATTGGGCAGGTGATGAGCGGCGCCTGGTTTCCTCCAGACATGATGCTGCCACCACCATGCTTCACTGTAGGGATGGTATTGGGCAGGTGATGAGCGGCGCCTGGTCTCCTCCAGACATGATGCTGCCACCACCATGCTTCACTGTAGGGATGGTATTGGGCAGGTGATGAGCGGCGCCTGGTTTCCTCCAGACATGATGCTGCCACCACCATGCTTCACTGTAGGGATGGTATTGGGCAGGTGATGAGCGGCGCCTGGTCTCCTCCAGACATGTTAGAATTGAGGCCAGAAAGTTCCATCTTATAGATTACTTTCACATTAGCGTTTTTGGCGGATCCGTTATGGATCTGCAAAAACGCTTCCGTTACAATAATACAACCGCATCCTTCTGTCATTAACGGATCCGGTTGTATTATGTCTTCTGTAGCCATGACGGATCTATTTTCTATTGTGTCTTGCCCGGCACCACATTGCAGACAGAAAAACAGCGTTATTCTGTCCGCGATGGGCGCGCAACCAAACGGAACGGGATGCATTTTGAAGCATTCAGTTTTGTTCAGTTTTGTCCCCTTTGACAATGAATGGGGTCAAACCTGAAGCGTTTTCTTCCGTTATTGAGACCTCATGACGGATCTCAGCCGCGGCATTGAAAACGCTAGTAGAGAATCTTGTCTCTCAGGGTCTGACGTCCTTTCGTTGTTTCTTACAAACTCCCGGCGGCTCTCATGTGTCTCTTACCGAGGAGAGGCTTCTGTCCGGCCGCTCTGCCATAAAGCCCAGATTGGAATAGGCCGCAGTGATGGTCAACCTTCTGGAAGTTTCTCCCATCTGCTCACAGGATCTTTGGAGCTCGGCCAGAGGGACCATTGGGTCCTTGATCACCTCTCTTACCAGGGCTTCCCTGATGACTTAATGACTTAGTTTGGAGGGCAGCAGCTCTAGGAAGAGTCCTGGTTGTTCTCCCATTTAATAATTATGGAGGCCACTGTCTGAGCTCTACAGGCAGTTCTCTCCTCCCTGTGCCTCCTCACAATACTGTCTCTGAGCTCTACAGGCAGTTCTCTTCTCCCTGTGCCTCCTCACAATACTGTCTCTGAGCTCTACAGGCAGTTCTCTCCTCCCTGTGCCTCCTCCCAATACTGTCTCTGAGCTCTACAGGCAGTTCTCTCCTCCCTGTGCCTCCTCACAATCCTGTATCTGATCTCTACTGGCAGTTCTCTCCTCCCTGTGCCTCCTCACAATCCTGTCTCTGAGCTCTACAGGCAGTTCTCTCCTCCCTGTGCCTCCTCACAATCCTGTATCTGAGCTCTACTGGCAGTTCTCTCCTCCCTGTGCCTCCACACAATCCTGTCTCTGAGCTCTACAGGCAGTTCCCTCCTCCCTGTGCCTCCACACAATCCTGTCTATGAGCTCTACTGGCAGTTCTCTCCTCCTCAGGGCTTGGCTTTCGCTCTGACGCATTGTCAGCTGTGAGATCTTATATAGACAGGGCTGTGTCCTTCCAAATGATTTCCAATCACCTGAATTTACCACAGGTGACTCCAATCAAGGTGTAGAACATCTCAAGATGATCCAGAGAAATAGGAAGAACCAGAGCAAAATGTCAAGTGTCAGCGCGAAGGGGCTGAATATTTATGTCCTGAGTAAAGGGGCTGAAGACTTATTATGAGGAGATATAATTTAATGCCTGCCCATTTGCTGTCATCTGCCAGAGGAAACGGGCTCCACAAGTGGCCCAGCCTGAAGGTGACAACCTCTCACACCTCCAGCAGCCGGTCCGGAGACAGGACGACCCCCTGCATCAAAACAAATTCCCATACATCATGGAAGCGGGAGTTCATAAGGAATTATGAAATGACCGTACGTCTTAGCCATACACCGTTTACATCTTCGTGATCTCAGGCCCGAACAGGATATTCCCCTGGACCTCGCTTGTTTATAGGACGCAGGGAAGGGGAAATATGGAAACCTCACAGTAGGAGCCAAGTAGCAACGCCGTGTTGGGTCACCACATGTAACAGGGAGCCGACCGCATCCATTGGCACCAGAACCACCTCCCTGACCGTCCAATGAGGAGCTATGATCCATATTGGGTTTGTGGATTTTTAGCTACCATAACCAAAGGGAGGGGGAGTGAGATCCTTCCAGGGGGGAGGAAGGGGTATGACCGACTAAGGGTTAATTGCCTGTGCGAAGGGAGTTCACGCCGAGTATCGTGTTTGGGGAGACCTGGAAGCCCCGCTGACCTCACTGCCTTGCATGTGAACACAGGATTTCATCTCCGGTAACTGACTTTATCTCTGCCCGTCCCGTCACCTGTATCTCTGACCATTGTAGATACCTGTGTGGACAGTGTTGTGTCTAGTGCGCCCTAAAGGCGATTAAATATATAAGCTGTTCTGTATCTCTATCCACGAATCCACACGTCCGTGTCTCGGCATTACGTTACATGCTACCTGGGCTTGTTTCTGGCCCGATAAAATCCCGTTAACGGATCGGACTTATATCTAACGAGGAGCTGGTAGCAGTCTACTGGGCAGGCAGGGCTCTGGTTCACTGGGGCAGCCTGTCAGGGTTGTGAGCGAGTGTTGTGCCACGCCACGTGGGCCACCCTCTCTCACTCCCCATGCCCGTGTGGACAGGAGATGTCTGTGTAAAACTGTGCCAAGCGGACCTGGCGTACTCCCAGGGATTGCGGAACGTCACGTCTTGGTCAACATGAATATACCGTACCATGTGATCCCGACGTAGTGTGACGTCAGGCGGGTGTGGGGGGTGGGGGGGCGGTTTATGTGGAAGGGTCTGAATAGTTATGTCCAGGAGAAAGGAGGTGAATACGAATGTCAATGTGAGTCGAGATCATACTTTTCCTTCTCAGTCAGTAAAGACTTCTCACCTTCTTCTCACTTTCTCATTATGGAGGACTGAGGGCAGAACGATGGGGAACTGATAGCACAAGGAGCGAGAGAGCAGAATGTGAGGACAGTGAGGGGTGTGAGGACTTTCTCAATGCACTGTACGTGACCCAGATGTGATAGTCCACGCCGAGTGAGAGAACATGACATGACATGTCTGAGGTCTCATTACAGGGTGATTGTCAGTGCCCCATGCTACCCAGAGGCGACAAATAAGACTGGTCGGATATACCGCTGTGATCCGGGGACCTCTAGCTGCTCTCCAATCTCCATCATTGGTAACAATCTCCTCCATGAGTGTGAGAGTAGACTTCCAAATCTGCTGTCATGCAATATGTGTTGTATGTGTCACTAATATCCTGATATATCTATATGTTCTGCCGCAGGATCACCAGACGACCATCACACGTCACTCGGGCTGTCTCTATCCATTCAGGAGAATCCACTTCGAGTGATGGTGGGGGACATGAATGCTCCAGCCAACTGTGTCCTTCTATGTCTTATATGTCCTTTATTCTGTGTCCAATGTTCTTTCTTCTATGTTGTCCCCACATTATAACTCTCACTCCTTTATTTTGAGGCCTGTGGACCAACCCTGCAGAGAACCTGTGGAAAGAACATGTATGTGAATGGCCGCTGTTATCTTCTGGATGACCAGCTGCAGGTGCTGAGAGCTCTACCAACTTCACTGCCAGGTATTTGCTCATCAGAGTGTGACTGTCCACCATCTTCTACTTATAAATACACCAGTGTCTTCTCCATGTCTGGCCCATGTCGTTTTTGTTATTTGAATTCATGTCTGCTCCATGTCCTTTCTATTTCTGGTTCCATGTCTTGGTCTATGTATTTTCTGTCCTTGTCTATTATTTCTATTTCTGGTTCCATGTCTGCTCTATGTTCTATTTCTCATTCCATGTCTACTCCATGTCCTTTCTATTAATGGTTCCATGTCTGCTCCATGTCCTTTCTATTAATGGTTCCATGTCTGCTCCATGTCTTTTCCATTTCTCATTCCATGTCTGCTCCATGTCCTTTCTATTAATGGTTCCATGTCTGCTCCATGTCCTTTCTATTAATGGTTCCATGTCTGCTCTATGTTCTATTTCTCATTCCATGTCTGCTCCATGTTCTTTCTATTAATGGTTCCATTACTGCTCCATGTTCTTTCTATTAATGGTTCCATGTTTGCTCCATGTCCTTTCTATTTCTCATTCCATGTCTGCTCCATGTTCTTTCTATTAATGGTTCCATGTCTGCTCTACATTCTATTTCTCATTCCATGTCTGCTCCATGTTCTTTCTATTAATGGTTCCATTACTGCTCCATGTCCTTTCTATTAATGGTTCCATGTCTGCTCCATGTCCTTTCTATTAATGGTTCCATGTTTGCTCCATGTCCTTTCCATTTCTCATTCCATGTCTGCTCCATGTCCTTTCTATTAATGGTTCCATGTCTGCTCCATGTCCTTTCTATTAATGGTTCCATGTCTGCTCCATGTCCTTTCTATTTCTGGTTCCATGTTTGCTCCATGTCCTTTCTATTAATGGTTCCATGTCTGCTCTATGTTCTATTTCTCATTCCATGTCTGATCCATGTCATTTCTATTAATGGTTCCATGTCTTGGTCTATGTATTTTCTGTACTTGTCTATTATTTCTATTTCTGGTTCCATGTCTGCTCCATGTCCTTTCTATTAATGGTTCCATGTCTGCTCTACATTCTATTTCTCATTCCATGTCTGCTCCATGTCCTTTCTATTAATGGTTCCATGTCTGCTCCATGTCCTTTCTATTCCTGGTTCCATGTCTGCTCCATGTCCTTTCTATTAATGGTTCCATGTCTGCTCCATGTCCTTTCTATTAATGGTTCCATGTCTGTTCTACATTCTATTTCTCATTCCATGTCTACTCCATGTCCTTTCTATTAATGGTTCCATTACTTCTCCATGTCCTTTCTATTTCTCATTCCATGTCTGCTCCATGTCCTTTCTATTAATGGTTCCATGTCTGTTCTACATTCTATTTCTCATTCCATGTCTACTCCATGTCCTTTCTATTAATGGTTCCATCATGTCTGCTCTACATTCTATTTCTCCTTCCATGTCCTTTCTATTAATGGTTCCATGTCTGCTCCATGTCCTTTCTATTAATGGTTCCATGTCTGCTCCATGTCCTTTCTATTCCTGGTTCCATGTCTGCTCTACGTCCTATTTCTTGTTCCATGTCTGCTCCATGTCCTTTCTATTTCCATGTCTGCTCCATGCATTTTCTGTCTTTGTCTTTTTTTTCCCAGTTCCATGTCTTCTCCTCATCTTTGATGTTTCTCCCATTCCTTATGGTTTTCACATCATGTCTCATTCTGCCTCTTGTGTCTGTTCTGGACCATTGTGGCCTTTCCTTGTTTTTATCATGTCTTTGATGTGTCTTGTACATCTTCCTATGTGTCCACCATATCTCCACAGAGTGCTTGCTCCGTGGTATGGACATAGTCTTCCTTATTGACGGCTCTGGCAGTATTAGTAGCTCGGATTTCCAGTCTATGTTGGAGTTTGTCACCGCAGTTATGAAGGATTTTAATGGCAGTAATGCTCAGGTAAAGGACTCTCTCACCACCATTGTGGTCCTGACCTATCCCTGCTCCACCAGTATATGCCCAAGTCACTAGACAATGGCCAGCTATCCTGAAGTGTCCTTACATCTACTCTGCATGTGTCTGTTTGCTAAGGACATTGGGGGTCATTTACGATCAGAAATACGCCTATATTAGGAGTATTTCTGGCGCAGATTGCGGCACAAAGGTTTTTTGCGTTGCAGTCTGCGACTTTTCCACACTCACACCAGGTTTAAAGAAGTGCGTGTGGCATGGGTGGGAAGGAGACACTGGTCGGCCCGTCTCATTCATCATTTTCTACGCCTGTTTTAGGCCTAGGGAATGGTTTAAATGTAAGACAGCAAAGACCTTAGATAAGCCGAAGTTTTGTAGAGGCCTCTAGGGTTCCACCGCCAGTGCAGGGGCTTATTAAGACCGGTCTTAATAAATTACCCCCATTGTGTATATATACACGGAGGAAGTGATGACATCATCATCATCTACCAGTGGTCTGTGAGGTTCACTCCCTGTAACATAGTAACATAGTAACATAGTACATAAGGCCGAAAAAAGACATTTGTCCATCCAGTTCGGCCTGTCATCCTGCAAGTTGATCCAGAGGAAGGCAAAAAAACCCTGTGAGGTAGAAGCCAATTTTCCTAAATTTTCCTCAATTTTCCTGTGTCCCATCCATCTGTCTCTGCTTCTGACCCTTTATGCCCGGCTGGTGGTGACCCCTCTTTCCCCTTTTGTCTCCCCAGTTCGCTCTAATGCAATATTCTGATGTATATAAAACACATTTTAATTTTCTGAACTTCTCAATGATAAGAGACCCCAAAATACTCACAAGGAGGATAACCCAACAGCAAGGAACATCGACCAGGACCTGCACGGCCATCCTGAAGGCCATGTAAGTTCTTCAGCTAGTCTTCTAATGTTTCTGTGCAGTTAGGACTCTTCTAGGACTCCAGGACTAACCACAACTGATGTGAACTGGGTCCTGTCCAATAATCTGGTGATAGTAGATGACGATCTAATATCAAGTCCGATCAAATGGGAACCAGATGCTGCAATCCCAAGACAGATAGAGACACATGTAGCTGACATACCTAATCCTACTGTGTGATACTGCCTGCTAAGTTGTGAATCTAATCCTATCCTGTGAACTGAATATAACATACTGAACACCTGACTATTGACAGCAAAGAACTCTTTGATCCAAGAAGCGGCGCTCGTGACAATGTGGAGAAGCTTCTGGTTGTCATAACGGATGGCGAGTCTCGCATGGATAACACCCCATCTGCAGTTTCCACCCAGGAGGCCAACAGGATCGGGGTGCGGCGCTTTGCTATTGGGGTACTTATAAGCTGTGAATTCGTAGACGACGTGTTTTTTGGTTTGTGTTATCTCCAGACTTGTCCTCTCATTTCACTACAGGTGGGCGATGTCTTCTCACGGCCTGAGGCTCTAAATGAACTGAAGTCAATCGCCTCCCCAGTACCTGAAGATCATATCTTCAAGGTTACAAATTTCTCTGCACTGAAAAGCTTAAATAAGATCCTAGAAGAAAAAATCTTCACTATTGAAGGTAAAACGATAATAAAATGTACGAAAAAGACACAGCTGTGCGATAAGCTAATTTTCCTCCTGCTCTTCAATTACTTGGCATCTTCTCGTCATTTGTCTTCTTCCCTATATCCTCAGTCTGTTCTTCAACATCTTTTCCCCTCCCCCATAACGGCACCCATGCGTAATGGACCTCCCATTCAGGACAGGAAACCTGAGGATATAAAAAGTTCACCCCACCACCACCACACCTCCGTTCAGGTTTCCTGTCCTCTGGATAGGAGGTCCTGGGGAACCTACCTCTGAAGAAGTTCACACCAAGATGGCTGTGCAGGGTCCAGATTTGTTGCCCGTGGGTGACCTTTCCTATGGTGGCGTAAGACTCTTTAGGGAGCCGCTCGTTGAGCTTGCTGTTCCTCCACCTCTCCTCCCAGTTTCCCCCATGTTTGGAGCCACTGTGGCCGTGCCAGGCGGCTCCAGTTTGATCACAGTGTGGAGGACTTTCAAAGATGGGCGCAGCATCTGTGCACTGGGTGTGGGCATGCGCAGTAGGAATGTCGGATCAGCGTCATGACGCCGGCAGGACAGGCCCACGCCAAATCAAACTGGGGCCACATGTGCTGGGACCTGCGGTAGCAGTGGAGAGTGCCTGGCACGCAGTGGAGGACAGCAGCCAGCCTTATTGCAGGATTCCTCCTTCTGAGAAGGTCTGAAACAGGAGATGTGGTCGGCGCCGACCCTACTGAGCCCTCTAGACCATCAAGCCCGGTACTTTGGTCTGAGGAGTGGGGGACAGCTACCAAGAGGGTGAGCTTATTCCTTTATTTCTCTTGCATTGCTGATGGGATTATTTTTGGCTATTTATTCTAGGTGCCTAGAATTCCTATAAAGACTAAGCACAGATAGAGTTCTGTCTGTAACAGCATGCTGCCTGCTTCTCATCTGAAACCACTCAATCCTGGATTGAGAAGTTAGTATTGGAAGAGTCTCAATCTATGTCAAAAAGTATCAAGGCCCTGGTGAAATCAGAGGTTAGAGCTCCCCTTAATCGCCTAAAACAGCTCTTTCCTGAATCCGCATGTGGCTCCAGATAGAAGGTGGATTCTGATTCTGATATTTCAGATGAAGATAAATGCATTTTGATGCATCTAGTGATGTGAGGAGCAATTCCTCTTCTTCTGAAGATGAAGCAGGCAGAGCACTTTTTTCCACTGAAGATGCGGAGCCATTATTAAAGGCAGTAAGAGCGCCAGTGCAATTGGAGGATGTTAAGCAGCAGAAATCCATTGCCGACCAGGTTTCTGAAGGATTAGCACCTAAAAGCATAGAGTTTTTCCTGTTCATACAAATCTGGAGGCCCTAATTAAAAAAGAATGGAGGAATCCAGATTGTAAATTTTTTAAAAGAAAATATCCTTTTGATGAACAAGTATCTTCAATCTGGGATAAAGCACCTAATGTAGATGCCCCGGTGCCGAAAACTGCAAAAAAGATCGGCACTTCCCATTGATGACTTGGGGGATCTTAGTGATCCTTTAGATAAGAAAGCAGACGTCTACCTTAAAAAAGCCTGGGAATCTGCTTCTACTAGCTTCAGGCCTAGTATTACTGCTTCTTGGGAATCTAGTTCTAAAAAGCTGTGGTTAGGACAATTGCAGTCACATATTAAAGATAAAACCTCTAGAGAGGAACCTCTGGCCTCCCTTCCAACATTTATAAAAGCGGACGATTTTTTTGGCGGACGCTTCTTCTGATGCAGTTAGATTTTCTGCTCGATCAGCGACTTTATCTAACGCTGCTAGGCGGGCCATCTGGCTTAAATCTTGGAAGGGCTTTGTTCCCCACCATGTGAGGGTCAGAGGTTATTTAGGTCTTCCTTGGATGACATTCTTGAAAAAGCATTGGACAGAAAAAAGGGATTTCCGGTACCCAAGAAAATAAGTGGGTTCAGAAGGTCTAGAAATGTTCAAAGTAAACAGAGATGCAGACACCCAGAACAGAAAGATAGAGGTCCTGGGAAGTCGGGTTTTTGTTCAGAGCCTCAAATGATTCCAAATCCAAGGATAAGTGTCAAGGGTAGAGTCACGGGAATCAAGATAGAGCGGAGGTGCACCCCCTGAGCTGCCACCCGGTCCCCTGTCCCTGCCTACTTGCACCACCCACCCTAGGTGACGGAGCGCAACTGGGCGACAGTCCCTAACCTACTAAGTGCAAGCAGAGAGAAAGAGACAGCAGGGAAGAGGACAGCCATTGAGAAGTTACAATAAGCGGACAAGAGGTAGAACAAAAACAGAAGGCGAGGCGAGTCAACTAGCCGAGGTCAGTCTAGGAGGTCATGTCAGAACAAGGGAAGAGGCAAAGACAAATCCGTAAAGAAGCCGAGGTCAAAATCCGAGAGGTAGCGTCAAGGTTCAGGGAGCAGGCAGAAGAGGTGTCAAGAGGCGGATCGAGGTTCAATTCCAGAGGTAGCTTAATAACAATAAAGTATACAGCCTATAGGACGAAAATCACAGGCAACCTGTAGCCAGCAGGCCGCCTGTATTTATAGTGGGGAGTGAGGGTCATGTGACGTGGCCAGCATGACCGACAGACAAACAAGTCAAGCACCGAGTGATCAGCTCGGCGCTCAAGGCAGACCTAGGAGCAGGGAACCTCCCAGCTAGCAAAGCCGCCCTGGGAACGAGGCCGAACACAGATCCTCGCCCCGAAGCTAAGCAGCAGGTCTGCGGCCGATGGGAGACCGAGTGCGCCTTCGGCACCCCGTTACAATAAGTAAGATTGACGCCAGGTGGGGGAAGACTCTCCATGTTTTACCTGGCCTGGAAAGAAATTACAAAAAACAAGATGATCTTAGACATCATCTTAAGAGATATCATCTTTAAAAAACTTTGTATATGTGATGTGGCAAGAAATGGTCTTGTAAGTACAATAAAAGCCCGGGGAACCTGTCTGTTGGCCGGTCTGTACTATAGTTATGTCCTTTTGAAGGAAGAAAAGGTTTCTGTTGCCGGTCGGTTCAGGGATCGAGGAAGCCGAAAGCCAGGAGTAAGGAGAGACCGCTCCAGGAGACGGACTGCTTGTGAACATTCCTCTAGGGGAAAACAATTAGCGCGGACCCATACCTATGTGTGTTATCATCTTACGTTTCAAATAGAATTTCTCACACCACAGGAAGATTTTTTATAATAACCAAGAATTCAAAAGAAGCAGAAAAATCTTTAATTTTGCAAAGGAAGGTTTTTTCTTTACTTCAGAAAGGGGTGGTAAGTTTAGTTCCCAAGGCGGAAAGAGGAACCGGGTTCTATTCTCTGCTTTTTTTTTTTTTTTTAAACCAGTTTCTTCAGAGTAATCTTGAATTTAAAAAGATTAAACAAGAATCTGAGATACAAAAATTTTTGTATGGAGACTTTAACATACAGTAAATCTCCTCTCCCAGAACTCTTGGATGTATAGACCTAGAAGAGGCATGCTATCATGTCCCCATCAGTGTCCGCTCGGCAGTTTGGGTTCAGGGCTCTCTTCTTCATCTGCAATACAAAGCCCTCCCCTTGGAATCTCACAGCCCCCCGGGTGTTCACCAAGATTACAGCGGAGGTAGCAGCCTGTGTAGGATTGAAAGGAATCACTCTGGTCCCTTATTTAGACGACTTTTTAATACTTTCCCAGACAGAATCATCTTTGAAGATCAGTTGTGTGTAATTCTGGAATCTTTAAGATGGAAGATAAATTGGAAAAAATCCAAGTTACTTCCTTCTCAGAGATGCGTGTTTTTGGGGATAGATTCCCGGAATCAGAGATGTTTCCTTCCAGAACAGAAGGTGATGTTATTGGTAGACAAAATACAGGATCTCTTTTTTAGTTCTGGGTGTTCCTCCTCCACCTCCTCATTTGTTTCACCCTCAATCCTCAGTCTATTGTCTTCCTCTACCTTCTCCTCATTTGTTTCACCCTCAATCCTCAGTCTATTGTCTTCCTCTACCTTCTCCTCATTTGTTTCACCCTCAATCCTCAGTCTATTGTCTTCCTCTACCTTCTCCTCATTTGTTTCACCCTCAATCCTCAGTCTATTGTCCTCCACCTTCTCCTCATTTGTTTCACCCTCAATCCTCAGTCTATTGTCCTCCTCTACCTTCTCCTCATTTGTTTCACCCTCAATCCTCAGTCTATTGTCCTCCACCTTCTCATTTGTTTCACCCTCAATCCTCAGTCTATTGTCCTCCTCTACCTTCTCCTCATTTGTTTCACCCTCAATCCTCAGTCTATTGTCCTCCACCTTCTCCTCATTTGTTTCACCCTCAATCCTCAGTCTATTGTCCTCCACCTTCTCCTCATTTGTTTCACCCTCAATCCTCAGTCTATTGTCCTCCACCTTCTCCTCATTTGTTTCACCCTCAATCCTCAGTCTATTGTCCTCCACCTTCTCCTCATTTGTTTCACCCTCAATCCTCAGTCTATTGTCCTCCACCTTCTCCTCATTTGTTTCACCCTCAATCCTCAGTCTATTGTCCTCCACCTTCTCCTCATTTGTTTCACCCTCAATCCTCAGTCTATTGTCCTCCTCTACCTTCTCATTTGTTTCACCCTCAATCCTCAGTCTATTGTCCTCCACCTTTTCCTCATTTGCCTTCATCCCTCCATATTTTAATTTCTTCACTTTCTTCCATTATCTTTCCTTTCTTACTACCAGGTATGCAGACTCTAAGTGGAGATAAGTTTCAGATGGAGGTGTCTCAGGAAGGCTTCAGTGCTATTTTAACACCGGTAAGGTTCCGTTCACTGCACATTGCAGCTGTGTGGCCAGCTTGCATCTGGATGAAACTCCTGATGTGAAAGCCAACGTGTTCATAGACTTTCATGATGGACCAGATGCTGTGATCTCTATTTCTCAGGATGAAGTAATCCTAGGAGCAGTTGGTGCTAACAACTGGGCAGGAGGGGCATATAGCTATAGGACTGGGCAGGAGAAGGGTACCTGGATAAATGCCACTGAGGATGGGACTAACATGAAGGACTCCTATATGGGTAAGGCCACATTGGGAGGGGATATATGTATAGAGAGAGACAACGTGCCACTTCATAAAAATGTCAGATGCTCTGTGTAATATAAAATGCTCCGTGTGATTTAAGATGCTCCGTGTGATACAAGAGGCCACGTGTGATACAAGAGGCCCCGTGTAATACAAGAGGCCACATGTGATACAAGAGGCCACGTGTGATACAATAGGCTCCATGTGATACAAGAGGCTCCATGTGATACAACAGGCCACGTGTGATACAAGAGGCTCTGTCTGATACAAGAGGCCACGTGTGATACAAGAGGCCACGTGTGATACAAGAGGCTCCGTCTGATACAAGAGGCCACGTGTGAAACAAGAGGCTCCGTGTGATACAAGAGGCTCCATGTGATACAAGAGGCCACATGTGATACAAAAGGCCACGTGTGATACAAGAGGCTCCGTCTGATACAAGAGGCCACGTGTGATACAAGAGGCCCCGTGTAATACAAGAGGCCACATGTGATACAAGAGGCCACATGTGATACAATAGGCTCCATGTGATACAAGAGGCTCCATGTGATACAAGAGACTCCATGTGATACAACAGGCCACGTGTGATACAAGAGGCTCTGTCTGATACAAGAGGCCACGTGTGATACAAGAGGCCACATGTGATACAAGAGGCTCCGTCTGATACAAGAGGCCACGTGTGATACAAGAGGCTCCGTGTGATACAAGAGGCCACATGTGATACAAGAGACTCCATGTGATACAATAGAAAAAGGTTGTTCAGGAGCAGCACAGCAAACGGCTAGTGTAGAGCGATAATGGAGATCATGCAGCAGCTGGGCAAGGGACCACAGATCCAAAGCGATCCAAAGACATGTAGAAAAAGTAGGAAGGCCACAGCAGCATATCCAAAATCCTTCTTTATTAGTCGATCACCGCATAACACGGCATAAAAGTAGCAGCAACGTTTCGGCTAGAGATAGCCTTTGTCAAGCATATTTTACAATTAAAACACCTAGTATATAACCAGCATGTCAATGCCGCCCACAATGATAACGATCCAATCAACAGACGTTTCTCTATGCTACACCCACCTAGTTAATATTCACCAGGCTGTTGTATAACATTCATTAGCTGTTTCTAACAAACATGAACAGAGTTCACACATTCACATATTCACCTGCGTGGCATGATGGTATGTACATATCCTCATGGTGGCTGGCGTCTCAGGATGGAGGGTGCGCATGTCCGCGAGCGTCATCAGGAGGCGACACACACAGGGCAGCGCCGCAACTGCTGATGACGAACATCACAACGTGGTGGTTGGCGTCCCAATGCTCACACTGCGCATGTCCGCAAGCGTCATCAGAGGGCGGCCGGCTAGCGTCACAATGCCGCATCCTCTACTGACGTGGCAGGCAGTGTGACAGGAGAGGCAACATCGTTGTGTGACAGGGGAGGCAATAAAGCTGCAAAATAGAAAATGTCCGCGTTGCCTAGATACAGAACAGCGCGCACAATAATGGATACAATGACACATGGTAAAAATAAAATGCGTCACGTATCACAGTTAGAACAGAGATCGCCTTGCAAATGGATAGATACATTACCAACACAGGTGTGTGCATGTAATGATGTGTACCTATACAACAGCATAAAGCATGTATACCCAACATGAAATGTCATAATGAAAAAAGATCATCCTAATTGGTGACCTATCTGTTGAAACCGGTGATCAGATGGTTATCAATCAATAATCATAGGGTTTAGCATTGTCATGTGTTAAATTGGTTTTCAAATACATAAAATGTAAAATAAAAACTACATATAACAGAGAAGAGTCTAGCTGATTCCAGCCACATTGAACTCAAGATTGAGACCAAATGGCTGCAGGGACTTCAGCGTAAAGATCCATTTGAGTTCCTTTTTTCTCAATATCGCATCCTTATCACCACCTCTCCGTAGGAAACCCACACTGTCTATAACTCTGAAACGAAGTTGGTTGACTGAGTGTCCTGCCTCAACAAAATGTTTGGCAACGGGTTTATCCATGTTCTTATTGCGTATGGTGCTCTTGTGCTTATTAATGCGTTCCCTAACTTCCATGGTAGTCTCTCCCACATAGGTGAGGCTACACGGACATTGGATCGCATATACCACGTCCCGTGACCTGCAGGTGTAATAGCCATTGATTTGATATTTTTTGCCACTATATGGATGGAAGAAGTGATCACCTTTAAGCACATTGCCACAATTACAGCAAGATAAACACGGATAAGTACCATTTTTGCGCGGGGCAAGTAGTTTTTGTGTAGTCATTGTCTGATCGCTAACATCAGTTTTAACCAGCCTATCACGAAGATGGAGACAAAGGGAACCCTAGCCTTAGGTCTGGTCTTTGTAGATTGCCGAAGTGTGGAACCTCTGTCAACCAACTTCACCTTGTGTCTAGTTCTGTCAAGAAGATGTTTGGGATAGCCACGTTCAACAAAACGTGTACACATGGCATCCACCCTTTGTGTGCAAACATCTTCCTCGGAAACTATGAGTCTAACCCTTAAAAGTTGACTCCAGGGTATGGAATCAAGCATTTTACGCGGGTGATAGCTATCATGCATAAGGAGAGTGTTTCTATCAGTGGGCTTCTGATAGAGGTCCGTAGCTAAAAGACCCTCCATCACATACACCCGTACATCAAGGAACTGCAATTCACTAGCTGATGAAGTAACTGTGAATTGCAGTCCTGGGACACCCGCATTCAAATGTGAGTGGAAACTGTCCAACTCATCGGTCGTCCCTGTCCAGATCATGAAGATGTCGTCGATGTAGCGCCACCAACATAGGACCCTCCCAAAGAAGGAGAAGCGGTAAACCAGTTTGTCCTCAACCTCGGCCATAAAGATGTTAGCATAAGTTGGGGCCATGTTAGACCCCATGGCCACACCCCGTTGTTGCTGGTAGAAGGTGTCCCTGAAGAGGAAATAACTCCTCCTCAGGACAACCTCCAAGAGGTGGAGGACAAACTGGCGCACCCCCAGGGAGAGTCCCATGTCGGTCAGGGCCACATCGACGACACCTAAACCATAGGTATGGTCAATTGATGTGTACAAAGACACTACATCAAAGCTTACCAATAAAAATTGGGTGGGTAACTGTAACCCGTGTAGCTTGGATAGAAAGTGTCCTGTGTCCTTGATGTAGGATGGGGCGGAGGTCGCCCGGACCTGCAGCAACCTGTCAAGAAAGACAGACAAAGGGTTAAATACAGAACCCCTACCGGAGACAATTGGTCGACCCGGAGGGTTGTTCAATCGCTTATGTATTTTGGGGAGTATGTATAACAACGGGGTGATAGGGTGAGGCACCGTGAGATATTGATACAAACCATCATCGATGATTGAGTTAAGTCTTGCCTCACCTAATATCACCCCGATGTCCCGCATAATATCCCACTTGGGATCCCCTGGCAGCCGTTTATATACTTCAGAGTCACCCAATTGTCTGTCAATCTCACAGATATACATTGCAGTGTCCATGACGACCACCGCCCCACCCTTATCGGCAGGTTTGATAGTGATGCGGGTGTCACGTTCTAGTGACATGATAGCCTCTCGCTCTGGTTTAGAGAGGTTGTTCCTATCCGGAAAAGTGGTTTTCAAAGCATTGATCTGTCTATGCACTATGTGTATATAGGACTCCACCACATGGTTGGAGTGAGGTGGTGAGAAAGTACTAGGTTTCCTGAGCTGCAGCTCATTACATGTTAACAAAGTATCACTACCTTTGTCAGATAACGACACTATGCCATCAACATTTTTAGATGCAAAGAAACTTTTTAAACGTAAATTTCTAAAGAAACGTTGTAAATCAAGCTCTAAGGAAAAAAAGTCCCTCTCAGTGGTGGGAGAGAAGCTAAGACCTCGGCTTAGTACTTGGGTCTGTACAGGAGTGAGTGTCGTTGATGAGATGTTCACTACAAGTTGTGTTATCTCCTCGGATTGCGCCTGGTTGGCCTTCCAGGCATCGCCTGATTCGGTGGTGGTTTCCCTTTTGTATGACCGGTGATGCTTCCTACCGCCCCGGCGACATACCCATCGCCTTGCTGTCCTAAAAAAGGAGCTGACGTAGAGGGTTCATCCGTAGAGTCGGAGTCAAAGGTTGCCTCTCCTGTCACACTGCCTGCCACGTCAGTAGAGGATGCGGCATTGTGACGCTAGCCGGCCGCCCTCTGATGACGCTTGCGGACATGCGCAGTGTGAGCATTGGGACGCCAACCACCACGTTGTGATGTTCGTCATCAGCAGTTGCGGCGCTGCCCTGTGTGTGTCGCCTCCTGATGACGCTCGCGGACATGCGCACCCTCCATCCTGAGACGCCAGCCACCATGAGGATATGTACATACCATCATGCCACGCAGGTGAATATGTGAATGTGTGAACTCTGTTCATGTTTGTTAGAAATAGCTAATGAATGTTATACAACAGCCTGGTGAATATTAACTAGGTGGGTGTAGCATAGAGAAACGTCTGTTGATTGGATCGTTATCATTGTGGGCGGCATTGACATGCTGGTTATATACTTGGTGTTTTAATTGTAAAATATGCTTGACAAAGGCTATCTCTAGCCGAAACGTTGCTGCTACTTTTATGCTGTGTTATGCGGTGATCGACTAATAAAGAAGGATTTTGGATATGCTGCTGTGGCCTTCCTACTTTTTCTCCATGTGATAGAAGAGGCCACGTGTGATACAATAGGCTCCATGTGATACAAGAGGCTCCATGTGATACAAGAGGCTCCGTGTGATACAAGATGCTCCGTGTGATACAAGATGCTCCGTGTGATACAAGATGCTCCGTGTGATACAAGATGCTCCGTGTGATACAAGATGCTCCGTGTGATACAAGAGGCTCCATGTGATACAAGAGGCCATGGGTGATACAAGATGCTCCGTGTGATACAAGAGGCTCCGTGTGATACAAGAGGCTCTGTGTGATACAAGAGGCTCTGTGTGATACAAGAGGCTCTGTGTGATACAAGAGGCTCTGTGTGATACAAGAGGCTCTGTGTGATACAAGATGCTCCGTGTGATACAAGAGGCCACGTGTGATACAAGATGCTCCGTGTGATACAAGAGGCCACGTGTGATACAAGATGCTCTGTGTGATACAAGATGCTCCGTGTGATACAAGAGGCCACGTGTGATACAAGAGGCCACGTGTGATACAAGATGCTCTGTGTGATACAAGATGCTCCGTGTGATACAAGAGGCTACGTTTGATACAAGAGGCCACATGTGAAACAAGTTGGCTTGTGTGATACAAGGTGCTACGTGTGATACAAGATACCCTGTGTCATACAAGATGCCACATGTGATACAAGATGCCACATGTGATACGAGATGCCATGTGTGATATATCTCAGTGTTCACTCTTTCTCTTTTTACCAGGTTATGCCATGCAGCAGATGAATCAGGACTTGATTGCCATCGGGGCTCCCAGATTTCAGCATCTGGGAAGAGTCCTCATCTATAGAAGAAACCCAAAGACCACTGTCTGGAGTCAGGTGGCCACAGTCACAGGAAAGCAGGTAATGGTGGTGGAAGAGCTGATATATTGCCAGTTACTGCAGAGGAAATGCACCAGTGTAGTCCTACCACAGAGAGAGGGTCAAAAGTACCATAAAGCTGACCACTGGAGGACAGCACTATAGATTAATAGATGTGTAGGGGGCGGAGGGGACAGGACGTGTAGGGGGCAGAGGGGACAGGACGTGTAGGGGGCGGAGGGGACTGGACGTGTAGGGGGCGGAGGGGACTGGACGTGTAGGGGGCGGAGGGGACTGGACGTGTAGGGGGCAGAGGGGACAGGACGTGTAGGGGGCGGAGGGGACAGGACGTGTAGGGGGCGGAGGGGACAGGACGTGTAGGGGGCGGAGGGGACAGGACGTGTAGGGGGCGGAGGGGACAGGACGTGTAGGGGGCGGAGGGGACAGGACGTGTAGGGGGCGGAGGGGACAGGACGTGTAGGGGGCGGAGGGGACAGGACGTGTAGGGGGCGGAGGGGACAGGACGTGTAGGGGGCGGAGGGGACAGGACGTGTAGGGGGCGGAGGGGACAGGACGTGTAGGGGGCGGAGGGGACAGGACGTGTAGGGGGCGGAGGGGACAGGACGTGTAGGGGGCGGAGGGGACAGGACGTGGAGGGGACAGGACGTGTAGGGGGCGGAGGGGACAGGACGTGTAGGGGGCGGAGGGGACAGGACGTGTAGGGGGCGGAGGAGACAGGACGTGTAGGGGGCAAGATGTGTAGGGGCGGAGGGGACAGGACGTGTAGGGGGCGGAGGGGACAGGACGTGTAGGGGGCGGAGGGGACAGGACGTGTAGGGGGCGGAGGGGACAGGACGTGTAGGGGGCGGAGGGGACAGGACGTGTAGGGGGCGGAGGGGACAGGACGTGTAGGGGGCGGAGGGGACAGGACGTGTAGGGGGCGGAGGGGACAGGACGTGTAGGGGGCGGAGGGGACAGGACGTGTAGGGGGCGGAGGGGACAGGACGTGTAGGGGGCGGAGGGGACAGGACGTGTAGGGGGCAAGATGTGTAGGGGCGGAGGGGACAGGACATGTAGGGGGCGGAGGGGACAGGACGTGTAGGGGGCGGAGGGGACAGGACGTGTAGGGGGCAAGATGTGTAGGGGGCGGAGGGGACAGGACGTGTAGGGGGCGGAGGGGACAGGACGTGTAGGGGGCGGAGGGGACAGGACGTGTAGGGGGCGGAGGGGACAGGACGTGTAGGGGGCAAGATGTGTAGGGGGCGGAGGGGACAGGACGTGTAGGGGGCGGAGGGGACAGGACGTGTAGGGGGCGGAGGGGACAGGACTCAGGTGACTGACTCTTCAGCTCATTGTAGAGGTTCCTCCATGGTTTTGTCCTTTCAGATTGGGTCATATTTCGGTTCTGTACTAAGTTCACTCCATGTGAATTCTTCTTGGTCTCTCCTTCTGGTCGGAGCTCCAACACATTTCTCTTCTGACTCTTCGGGTGGTCGTGTTTACATGTGCCCCTTCATAACTGTAAGTCCTTCAGATTTCATATGTAAATTTTATAATAAGAAAACACAGAAGCAGAGATTGGAGGAATGTGTCCAGGGCAGTGGTCGTCCATGGTGTTTACCACACGAAGGACATGATTATCCCTCCTTTACCTTCATTATGGAGTCTCGCAGACCTAGTTCAACACCTATTTATCGTTCATTGCCTGCCCTCGAGCAGGTGGCATCTCCATGTCTTAAAGAGGTTATTCCATGATTAATGCAAAAATTGAGATTTAGACATCATATAGTACAGTCTCTTTCTAACAAAGCTAGAACCAGCCCTGTGCCTTCCATTGATGTAGAGATCTCCCCATTCATTGCTCGAATTGTTCTGCTAGATTTTCTTCAAGCTGGCATCTCAGGAAGCGTCTTTTCTCAAGGGGCTTCCTTTCTCATGGAGCATGTCCTTTCTCAGGAAGCATGTACTGTCTCATGGAGCATGTCCTTTCTCAGGAAGCATGTATTGTCTCATGGAGCATGTCCTTTCTCAGGAGGCATGTATTGTCTCATGGAGCATGTCCTTTCTCAGGAAGCATGTATTGTCTCATGGAGCATGTCCTTTCTCAGGAAGCATGTATTGTCTCATGGAGCATGTCCTTTCTCAGGATTGAAGCATGTATTGTCTCATGGAGCATGTCCTTTCTCAGGAAGCATGTATTGTCTCATGGAGCATGTCCTTTCTCAGGATTGAAGCTTGTATTGTCTCATGGAGCATGTCCTTTCTCAGGAAGCATGTATTGTCTCATGGAGCATGTCCTTTCTCAGGAAGCATGTATTGTCTCATGGAGCATGTCCTTTCTCAGGAAGCATGTATTGTCTCATGGAGCATGTCCTTTTTCAGGAAGCATGTATTGTCTCATGGAGCATGTCCTTTCTCAGGATTGAAGCATGTATTGTCTCATGGAGCATGTCCTTTCTCAGGAAGCATGTATTGTCTAATGGAGCATGTCCTTTCTCAGGATTGAAGCATGTATTGTCTAATGGAGCATGTCCTTTCTCAGGAAGCATGTATTGTCTCATGGAGCATGTCCTTTCTCAGGAAGCATGTATTGTCTAATGGAGCATGTCCTTTCTCAGGAAGCATGTATTGTCTAATGGAGCATGTCCTTTCTCAGGAAGCATGTATTGTCTCATGGAGCATGTCCTTTCTCAGGAAGCATGTATTGTCTCATGGAGCATGTCCTTTCTCAGGAAGCTTGTATTGTCTCATGGAGCATGTCCTTTCTCAGGAAGCATGTATTGTCTCATGGAGCATGTCCTTTCTTAGGAAGCATGTATTGTCTCATGGAGCATGTCCTTTCTCAGGAAGCATGTATTGTCTAATGGAGCATGTCCTTTCTCAGGAAGCATGTATTGTCTCATGGAGCATGTCCTTTCTCAGGAAGCTTGTATTGTCTCATGGAGCATGTCCTTTCTCAGGAAGCTTGTATTGTCTCATGGAGCATGTCCTTTCTTAGGAAGCATGTATTGTCTCATGGAGCATGTCCTTTCTTAGGAAGCATGTATTGTCTCATGGAGCATGTCCTTTCTCAGGATTGAAGCATGTATTGTCTCATGGAGCATGTCCTTTCTCAGGAAGCTTGTATTGTCTCATGGAGCATGTCCTTTCTTAGGAAGCATGTATTGTCTCATGGAGCATGTCCTTTCTCAGGATTGAAGCATGTATTGTCTCATGGAGCATGTCCTTTCTCAGGAGGTGTGTCATGTCTCCCCTGTAACTGTCCCAGCTTCTTAAAGGGGTTTTCCCATCTCAGACAGTGGGGGCATATCGCTAAGATATGCCCCCATTGTCTAAGATGGGAATAACCCTTTAAAGAAAATCTGGGTGAGAAGGATGGAGTGGACCTTAATTGAGTTCAGTAAGAGGCCGTGCATTTTACCATACTGATTGAAAGTCAAGCAAAACCCAAGTTTTACACTTTTAAACACACCACTGTGATTAAACGTTGTCACAAGTGGCATTTGTACGCTGCCCTCGCCACTTTCCGAAAAGGGGGGGTGGGGATGACAGGGCCAGCATGCCTGGCACATCTATTTTCGTTCTCCTGGCATAAATGAAGACTGAAGCCTACAGCATTTCGGAGCTGCCGTAGATCAGGCACATGGACTGCGCCTTGCCATTAATTAGCACACGCCGGTCTTCATAAATCTTGCCCCTTTACTTTTTCATGTTGAATTATGTTAAATAACATTTAACCCCTCCAATGCTGGGTGTTAATGTTGCAGGGTGTGTGTCCTGATGACGCATTCCAAAGACCGGTCTCCAACACGCCTGACTCCAAACGTCTAGGAGCAATGGCTGCGAATGCCAGCAATGGAGTCAAGGGTCAGATGTAGACCTTGTAGGAGAAGAAGACATATCACCATCACTAGGGTTTCGGCTTCGAGGCCTGAGGATTGCAGTCGGGTCACAGTGTAGCATAGAAATAATTTGGGGTTGAATCACAAAAAATCCAGCATTGTTGGTTTTGTTAGCGATTTTGGTCACAGCACACATGTGAGCCACACTGCGACCACATTCGTTTCTATGCTAGCATGGCTACACTGTGACCCCACCATGGCACAACAGCTGTCATAGGACCAAGAATGCCGGGTAGGTGAACCCTAAGCCGACACAATCATCCACCTTCAGGCTGAGCGGTACCGTTGGTGTCTGTAATCATTCACGTTGCGTGCCATACTCTTTCCTGTGTGAGTTATTGAGTATTTGGTTCTAGGTGATGGATTCTCATCTTGTGAGTTTCACAAACGTCACCTTCACATGTCCATGGACTCTTCAGGGTGACAGCAGCCAGGCTGTCAGCCATTTTGGTTCCGCTATCTCCATCCTACCGGACCTGACTGGGGATGAGTTTCCTGACCTGGCTGTGGGCGCCCCCTGTGAAGATAACAGTCAAGGAGCAGTATACATTTTTCCTGGCCTGGATGGGGGCTTCAAAACCTCCCATATACAGGTGAGTGATGACTGACGGGCTGAGACGGCAGAGGTCCACAGGTTCTCCATCCACACCACTGATGACAGGTATCAAACATGGAGGAGATATAACCGTGTGATCTGACAACTGTCCACCGCTTATGAACACAACTTGTGTGTAGCTGAGCTGAGTGCATTATGTAAGCAAACCTTCCCCTGTCAATGATTGACTGCCATTCGTACTCCTTTCTCCTCAGCGTATCGCTGGTCAGCAGGTCAGTAGGAAGTTGATGTACTTTGGAAGATCTGTGACTGGAAATGTAGACATGACAGGCGACAACCTCCCAGACCTGGTTGTGGGGGGTGAAGGCCAAGTTCTCATCCTGAGGTAAGGCGATGGCAGTGGAGACATTGCTCGGTGTACTGGGTGACCTTTTCCAGTCCTTCTCTGCTCATCCATTTTCAGACCCGGCAGGAGAAACTCACTGCATATCCTCTATCGCTGCAGACAAAATGGCCATAGGCCTAATGAGTTTTTGACAACATAAATTTCCCATTGTTATTGATCCTTTAATGCTAAAATCTTCAAAAATTAGTTGAAGTCCACTAAAACCCTGTCTGTGCCTCTGAAGGAAGTAATGGTGAAGTGTGGTCACAGTTGGCCATCTTGTTGTGGACAATCAGCCATTGAATGCTTTTACCTTTGGATGTTCCATCCATTGTGGATCATATGTGGCATCTAACCAGTCATTGTGACATCTCCTTCCAGATCTCGTCCTGTCCTGGCTATCTCAGTCTCCATGACATTTGATCCTAGTGAGATCTCCCATGCACTCTATGATTGTTCAGAGCACCATAATCAAGGACCAGCAACCACTATTACTGTGTGTTTTACCATCCACATAAGAAGTAAAGGCTTTCTTGGTGAGTAACCATGGAGGACCCAGTAACCTGGACCTTATAATGAATACACTAAGGGTCATTCGATGCTATGCATCATCCTATGAAGGGATCTGCAAACTGTAGCCAAAGTCTTCT
Source organism: Bufo bufo (assembly GCF_905171765.1). Lineage (NCBI taxonomy): Eukaryota > Metazoa > Chordata > Amphibia > Anura > Bufonidae > Bufo > Bufo bufo. The sequence continues at coordinate 2,396,268 of NC_053395.1, read as the reverse complement.
GCTAATGCAGTCAGGATTCCCCTTCTGACTGAGGTCCTGTGGGGTGGTTCCCACAATGAAGGGGCCCCGAACTGAAGGTGACTGTGACTGAGATTTTAGAGGTTAGGGTTACTAACCAATGTGGGGTCCCTGCTCATGGCTCCTCACTGACTGGATCTTCTCTGTGGCAGGTGTGGACTTGGGGCTGCTGACATATAATGTTGTTCTGGATGCCGGGCGCACAAACACACGAGCCCTCTTCTCCAGTGCTGGCCGATCCATCCAGAAGACGGTAACGCTGCATGTTGGGCATCATTGCCAGCATCACTCAATTGACCTACCAGTAAGTTGTTCCTGACCCTCCTCAATCATTACACGTGATCACACCTCACTTCTCATGTTTTCTTCTCTCTCAGGAGTGTGTAGAGGACTCTCTAACTCCGCTCCGAGCTGCTCTTAATTATTCCTTGATTGGAAATGCCCTTCTGAGTGCGGATTCAAAAAGCAGCCAGATACGAGAGGTATGGAGGCCACAAACCACCGAAGCCATTAATCTAAATATCATGTCTCTCCAAAGGGTGCCCCAACCTGTTGGTCGCAAGTTAACTAGAAGCCTCCTCTGCTCATTCATGACCTCGAGTCTGCCTGGACATTTGTTGGATATGATTATCATTAAAGACCTCGTTATCCAACCAGCAATCACCACATCTCAGCAACCAGGACATATGATTCTTGATACTTTCTCTTTGCAGATCTTTTTTGAGAAGAACTGCGGTCATGATGGTGAATGTCAAGATGATCTGCGGATGAATCTGACATTCGGCAAGTAAGGAAGAGACCCCTGAATGGTTTTCAGAATACTTTACATCTTACATCTCTAAACAGTATGTATATGGCCATAGCTGGCAAGTTATAGGGTAGGTGCACCCCCAAACATCTCAACAAATGGCATTCTCAGACAGACACGTCATAAGAACTTACTGGTTGGGTCCAGTGAATATCAATGGAAGCAATGGCTTTACTCAAAAATAGGGATACTGTAAGTAAAGTCGAATTATTCCAAAGGGGCACAACCCTCACCTTGTAGATCCCCAATAACATATTGTATTCAGTATTTAGTGCTTGCATTCACAGTTACCCAAACCCTCACAGGCAAACAGGACATTTAGCTGACAGGAGGTAGTCAGGCATATGCTGGGTTTATACAAAAGCAATAGGGAGGTCAAGAATATGCTGGCAATCTGCAGGGTGATCCCACACAATATAGAAGAAGCTGAGCAATCTCATAGTGATGTGAAGGCTTCTCTGAGGAGATGAACCAGATGCATCTCCTCATGCTTGTACTAGTCACGTCAGGTCCCTCATGGCCAGTCCAGATATCTCTAATATCTGAATCTATGATCCGTGTAGTTTCCAATCTGCACATACACCTGATGTATTCGTAGATAACTGTTGCAGTCTCTGTTCTGCTGCCCTCTTGACAGTCTCTGTTATATCATGGCAGTCTCACACAGCTGGTGGTTGGGTTATCTCTTGAAGTCAATGTATCAGTTTTGGTGAAGAACCTGGGCGACGATTCCTACAACACTGATGTTCTTATACCCTTCCCCTCTGGCCTGTCTTATCGGAGGGTGGTTCTCATTAAGGTATGTCCTCACTTCTTGGCCAGGCCTTGCGCATTGGCACTAAGTTAATCTAAATATTTATTTTTCATCTTATAGAGCAACAAGCGAGTTACAATCACATGTTCAACCATCAAAAACCAGAGAGTAGTGAGCTGTGGAGTAAACAGACCGCTGCTGAGACCCAACACTACGGTAAGAGAAAGCTTAGGATAATGTAGACAGTCTGGAGGTATCTTCTACTGCTAGCACCACAGGCAGTAGATGTCTCCAGAGACATCCAAGATCTGTGTGGTCTAGTGTCTACTCCCATGACTGCAGACTAATCTGCACCTTAGACTTGGGCAGGTATTTGTTTTACAAGGTGATTCCAGGTCTGGTGGTTCTCTTATAGGTAATACAGGCCCACAGTGTCGCACTTATGCTCTACATCTTTTTCAGGCCATCTTCCTGGTCAGTTTCCATGTAGTGCCAATGGCTGAGCTGGAGGACATGTTGACTCTGACAGCCTCTGTGACCAGGTAACTAACCACACCTGAGCAGGGCTTCCACCACTGGCGATGTCTCAGGAACCTCTATCTGATGCTTCAAGCTCTCTGTGGCCCACATCTGCTGATACTACGGGATCCACGGGGCGAGGGAGACATGTTTCCTCTTGTGCCGTATCCTGGGGGCGCTGTGTCCGCAGGTCAGATTGTACTTGGATGGTGTTACCCTTCTTTTCTCTCCATAGTGATAATGGAGGACCTTTCAATCAGCTAATGACATCTTCTTCTAGTGTTAGAGTGTTCTACTCCGTCTATGTGACCGTCAGCAGGTGAGCCAGTCAGAAGGCAAAATACCCACATGTGGGCTGAGATCTGCACACGTGATACATGATGGAGGCCTGGGTGGGGGTGGAGCAAAGATGGTCACATGTCAGTCATGCACCCAATCAGAGTAACAATTAGAACATGTGACCAGATGGACAGTGCCGCGACTAAAATAGTCGTCTGCACTATTGGAGGGCAACAAAGTGAACACGAAGTAAGAGGAATGCTGAGAAATAGTGGAAGTAGAACAAGGGAGAATGTTCTCACAAGTTGTCACCAGCGTCGGGGCTCAATGGCTCCATCATGGCCTCAGGTTGAGGTGGTCTGTATGGTTTCCCGCCTGCCTGTGGGTTCCCTAGCACATCAGTCCCATAGTGTTGGGTTTGTGTCATATGGGGATGAGAAGGCCTGAGGTGAGCGATAACAATCTGTGTTCAGCACTACACCAGCCAGAGGAAATGAGGAGAAATGTGACCCATCAGCTGCACATCTCAGTGCGGGAGCGTTATAGCTGCAGTTCATAGACCGTTCTACAGACCACAACATTAGGTCTTAATTTGATATAGGTCCAGGTATTGTGGCCATAATGGGACTGTAGAGCAACCCGAGTTGTCTGTTCCTGGAATGATGGCGTCCTCAGGCTACGATGATGGCACACGTGGCAGATCAGCATGGAGCGCTGACACTTCTTCTCTCAATTTGTTTCAGATTGGAAGAAGGCAGCAAATACCTGAACTTTTCTTCCTGGGACCACAGCATCAGACACATGTACAGGGTGAGCACATACATGTTAGCGCGTTGATGTCACCGACTATGAGACCCAGGCAGTAGCATAGTCAGTAATACAAGAGATCCTAGGTAATAACTGGAGGATCCCTCCTGCAGGTCAACAATCTGGGCCAGCGCCGGCTGCCACTCTCCATCATCTTCCTGGTCCCCATTCGACTTGGGAATGTTTCAGTCTGGGAGAAACCGAAGATCTCAAGCTCAAAGGTACAAAGTCTGCACCAGACCAGGTCCCAAATATACAGAGTCGAGTCCCATTATTCTGAGCAGCAGCTAATATCCAGAAAAACCGCCGTGACCAGCATGAACAGCAACTAGACGGGCTGGGGGGACTCAATAAAAGGTCCTAGTAGGCTGCCACAGGTATCTGGAGACATGCTAACTGCAGTGCATCCCTCAGCTGCTGGAGTGGGCGTGGGGGGAGATCCATAGAGCAAACGTGATCATCGAGGTGGTCCCACAGAGGCTAAACTGGATTAAAGTCTAGAGAATCAGGGGGGAAGGTAGTACTTGGAAGTCTTGGTTATGATCTTCCAACCAATGCCAGACATTTTTAGCCGTGTGACATGTCGCATTGTCTTGCTGGCATATCCCATCTGCCCCAGGGGAGACAATCAGCGTAACAGTGTTACTAATCTGCAAGTTTTAATTATACCCAAATCGTTTGACAGTGCCTTCCACATGGATGAGTGGCCCAGAGAAAGCCATGAAAACCTTCCCCAGGCCATAATGTTTTTCCAACAGCTTGTGTTGAAACCATAACCCTTTACCAATCAGCGGAGGTCCAATTTCAAGGTTCCAGCCCATCACACACCTTATATACCCACCGAGGGATATGTGTGCAGACAGCCTATCACACACCTTATATACCCACCGAGGGATATGTGTGCAGACAGCCTATCACACCTTATATACCCACCGAGGGATATGTCTGCAGACAGCCTATCACACCTTATATACAGACCGAGGGATATGTGTACAGATAGCCTATCACACCTTATATACCCACCGAGGGATATGTGTGCAGACAGCCTATCACACACCTTATATACCCACCGAGGGATATGTCTGCAGACAGCCTATCACACCCCTTATATACCCACCAAGGGATATGTGTGCAGACAGCCTATCACACCTTATATACCCACCGAGGGATATGTGTGCAGACAGCCTATCACACCTTATATACCCACCGAGGGATATGTGTGCAGACAACCTATCACACCTTATATACACACCGAGGGATATGTGTACAGACAGCCTAGCACACACCTTATATACCCACCGAGGGATATGTGTGCAGACAACCTATCACACCTTATATACCCACCGAGGGATATGTGTACAGACAGCCTATCACACACCTTATATACCCACCGAGGGATATGTGTGCAGACAGCCTATCACACCTTAAATACCCACCGAGGGATAGGTGTGCAGACAGCCTATCACACCCCTTATATACCCACCGAGGGATATGTGTGCAGACAGCCTATCACACCTTATATACCCACCGAGGGATATGTGTGCAGACAGCCTATCACACCTTATATACCCACCGAGGGATATGTGTGCAGACAACCTATCACACCTTATATACACACCGAGGGATATGTGTACAGACAGCCTAGCACACACCTTATATACCCACCGAGGGATATGTGTGCAGACAACCTATCACACCTTATATACCCACCGAGGGATATGTCTGCAGATAGCCTATCACACCTTATATACCCACCGAGGGATATGTCTGCAGACAGCCTATCACACACCTAATATACCACCGAGGGATATGTGTGCAGACAACCTATCACACCCCTTATATACCCACCGAGGGATATGTGTGCAGACAGCCTATCACACCTTATATACCCACCGAGGGATATGTGTGCAGACAACCTATCACACCTTATATACACACCGAGGGATATGTGTACAGACAGCCTAGCACACACCTTATATACCCACCGAGGGATATGTGTGCAGACAACCTATCACATCTTATATACCCACCGAGGGATAGGTGTGCAAACAGCCCATCACACACCTTATATACCCACCGAGGGATATGTGTGCAGACAACCTATCACACCTTATATACCCACCGAGGGATATGTGTGCAAACAGCCTATCGCACCTTATATATCCACCGAGGGATATGTGTGCAGACAGCCTATCACATCCCTTATATACCCACCGAGGGATATGTGTACAGACAGCCTATCACACCTTATATACCCACTGAGGGATATGTGTGCAGACAGCCTATCACACCTTATATACCCACCGAGGGATATGTGTGCAGACAGCCTATCACACCCCTTATATACCCACCGAGGGATATGTGTGCAGACAGCCTGTCACACCTTATATACCCACCGAGGGATATGTGTGCAGATAGCCTATCACACCTTCTATACCCACCGAGGGATATGTGTGCAGACAGCCTATCACACACCTTATATACCCACCGAGGGATATGTGTGCAGACAGCCTATCACACCTTATATACCCACCGAGGGATATGTGTACAGACAGCCTATCACACCTTATATACCCACCGAGGGATATGTGTGCAGACAGCCTATCACACCTTATATACCCACCGAGGGATATGTGTGCAGACAGTCTATCATACCCCTTATATACCCACCGAGGGATATGTGTGCAGACAGTCTATCACACCCATTATATACCCATCAAGGGTATTACGGAACAGCGGATGTGAACCCACTGTGACTAAGAGGGGCGTGACTAAGTGACTACCCGGATTTCACTAGAGCCTCAGATGGTGAGGATAGGCTTAACGTCGGTAGTTGCCTGGGGCTACTCCAGAGCGTAAACGAGTCAGTGACAGCTGGTCCAGGCAGACCAGGAGGTACCTGCGAAGGTACCGACAGTACAGACGAAGTAAACAGGCAGGGTCATGACCAGGAGCAACAAGACAGGAACCGGAGGATGATGCAGAGACGTAGTCAGGACAAGCAAAGGGTCAAGGCAGGCGGCACAGGAGCAAGGTCCGAGAATCCGGGTCGGCAACAGGAGAGGAGATGCAAGCAGTCAGGGATCAGACGATAAACGAAGTACCCACAAGCATCGGCCATACGGCTGTGTAGATCTACAAACCCAAACGGAAGGTAATGCTGCAGTGAAAATCACAGCAAAGTGTTTCCCATCGGTGCAGTCAGTGCCAATCATTAGTCTTGGTTTTGGTGGAGAAGCCATGAAGCACATGTAACCACAGAGCAGAAATCTCTTCTTCCCTGTTCTCCTCCAGCCAGAGCTTTCCAATTGTATGAAGATCGAGGAGACATCAGGAGCTGAGAACTTTCAGGAAATGATGAAAATAAATCCAGTTCTAGTGAGTATGAAGGGAGACGACTTTGTGGCTTCAGATATGAAATCCGTCTGTACAAGGCTCAGGTCAATGACAGGAGGAGGATAATTCCAGCAGCAGCACCTCTGGCTGAACCGGTCAAGACCAAGAGTCTCCAAAGGCTGAAGAACCTACTTCAGGGTTTGTAGACTCTGTGTATGACTGCCGCAAACCTCATGTAAGGCTATATTCACACTGCTCTTTTCACACCCATTGAAGTCTATGGTGCTGTTAAAAAACAGGACATTTCCTATTTTTGGCAGTTTTCATGAAATCAATGGGACAGTTTTTAATGGATGTTTAGACAGGAGTGCACATGTGTAACAGCCGTTAAAAACAAGTACATGGTGAAAAAATAGCCTTTCAGGGGTTAAAAAAATAAAATAAAAAAACTCATCCACTGGTATGCGCTGGGACACTCACACATACTCCTCACAGGATGCAGAAGGACCTGACGCTCCTGGCATGATGATGTCACCACACTGGGATCATCAGGTCCTTCTGCCTTCAGTGTAGAGTGGGTGTCCCCGCATGTGCAAGTGATGGAGGTTTGGGTTTTTTTCAGCATAAAAAAAAAATACTGCAGATTATTATTCTTGGGGGCCACTCGGTGGGACATTAGGGTAAGGATTTCAAGAAAAAAAAAAAAAAAGCCAATGAGAATTATCCATAAAAAAAAAAAATACAAAATGGCTTGAAAAATGGCCATAAAACGGTCATTGTGCCCGTTTTTCATGGCCATTTCACTATTGTGGGACTGTAGCATAAGGACGGTGCGAGAAAGGGCAGCGTATGCAAGGGCGGTGCGAGAAAGGGCAGTGTGTGCAAGAAAGGGCAGCGCGTGCAAGAGCGGTGCGAGAAAGGACAGTGCGTGCAAGGGCGGTGCGAGAAAGGGCAGTGCGTGCAAGGGTGGTGCGTGAAAGGGCAGTGCATGCAAGGGTGGTGCGAGAAAGGACAGTGCATGCAAGGGCGGTGCGAGAAAGGGCAGTGCATGCAAGGGCGGTGCGAGAAAGGGCAGTGCATGCAAGGGCGGTGCGAGAAAGGGCAGTGCATGCAAGGGCGGTGCGAGAAAGGGCAGTGCATGTAAGGGCAGTGTGTGCAAGAAAGGGCAGTGCATGTAAGGGCAGTGTGTGCGAGAAAGGGCAGTGCATGTAACTGCAGTGTGTGCGAGAAAGGGCAGTGCATGTAACGGCAGTGTGTGCGAGAAAGGGCAGTACATGTAACGGCAGTGTGTGCGAGAAAGGGCAGTGCATGTAAGGGCAGTGTGTGCGAGAAAGGGCAGTGCATGTGAGGGCAGTGTGTGCGAGAAAGGGCAGTGCATGTAAGGGCAGTGTGTGCGAGAAAGGGCAGTGCATGTGAGGGCAGTGTGTGCGAGAAAGGGCAGTGCATGTAAGGGCAGTGTGTGCGAGAAAGGGCAGTGCATGTGAGGGCAGTGTGTGCGAGAAAGGGCAGTGCATGTAAGGGCAGTGTGTGCGAGAAAGGGCAGTGCATGTAACGACAGTGTGTGCGAGAAAGGGCAGCGCGTGCAAGAGCGGTGCGAGAAAGGACAGTGCATGCAAGGGCGGTGCGAGAAAGGGCAGTGCATGCAAGGGTGGTGCGTGAAAGGGCAGTGCATGCAAGGGCGGTGCGTGAAAGGGCAGTGCATGCAAGGGCGGTGCGTGAAAGGGCAGTGCCTGCAAGGGCGGTGCGTGAAAGGGCAGTGCCTGCAAGGGCGGTGCGAGAAAGGGCAGTGCATGTAACGGCAGTGTGTGCGAGAAAGGGCAGTGCATGTAAGGGCAGTGTGTGCGAGAAAGGGCAGTGCATGTAAGGGCAGTGTGTGCGAGAAAGGGCAGTGCATGTAACTGCAGTGTGTGCGAGAAAGGGCAGTGCATGTAACGACAGTGTGTGCGAGAAAGGGCAGTGCATGTAAGGGCAGTGTGTGCGAGAAAGGGCAGTGCATGTAAGGGCAGTGTGTGCGAGAAAGGGCAGTGCATGTAACTGCAGTGTGTGCGAGAAAGGGCAGTGCATGTAAGGGCAGTGTGTGCGAGAAAGGGCAGTGCATGTAAGGGCAGTGTGTGCGAGAAAGGGCAGTGCATGTAACTGCAGTGTGTGCGAGAAAGGGCAGTGCATGTAACGACAGTGTGTGCGAGAAAGGGCAGTGCATGTAAGGGCAGTGTGTGCGAGAAAGGGCAGTGCATGTAAGGGCAGTGTGTGCGAGAAAGGGCAGTGCATGTAACTGCAGTGTGTGCGAGAAAGGGCAGTGCATGTAACGACAGTGTGTGCGAGAAAGGGCAGTGCATGTAAGGGCAGTGTGTGCGAGAAAGGGCAGTGCAGATAAAGTAACCACAATTGTAGTCAAAGTAAAAAAGTGAAGAAAAAGTTCAGAATCTCAAAGACATCATTACTAGTACAGGAGAGTGATAGCAAATGTGTGAGTATGAACAGTCCTGACCATTATCTCTGTCCTCAGAACTGCTCAGTGGGAACATGTCTCAGAGTGACCTGTGACATCAAGGATCTGGAGATCGACATGTCAGTGACTTTCATCATCAATGGAACCGTGACGACAGACTGGAGCACACAGGTGAGGACTACTAGAATAACTGCTCCTTATGTACAAATATAAAACTACTATACCACCACCCCCTTATGTACAAGCATAAACAGTGGCATGCAAAACTTTGTGCCCCCTGCATGGTCAGTACCTAGTAGTACCCCCTTTGGCAAGTATCACAGCTTGTAAACACTTTTTGTAGCAGCCAAGAGTCTCTCAGTTCTTGTTTGAGGGATTTTCCTCCATTCTTCCTTGCAGAAGTCTTCCAGTTCTATGAGGTTCCTGATCAGTCTCCAGATCAGGGGACTATGAGGGCCATGGTAAAACCTTCAGCAGATCAGGGGACTGTGAGGGCCATGGTAAAACCTTCAGCAGATCAGGGGACTGTGAGGGCCATGGTAAAACCTTCAGCAGATCAGGGGACTATGAGGGCCATGGTAAAACCTTCAGCAGATCAGGGGACTATGAGGGCCATGGTAAAACCTTCAGCAGATCAGGGGACTATGAGGGCCATGGTAAAACCTTCAGCAGATAAGGAGACTGTGAGGGCCATGGTAAAACCTTCAGCAGATCAGGGGACTATGAGGGCCATGGTAAAACCTTTAGCAGATCAGGGGACTGTGAGGGCCATGGTAAAACCTTCAGCAGATCAGGGGACTGTGAGGCCATGGTAAAACCTTCAGCAGATCAGGGGACTGTGAGGGCCATGGTAAAACCTTCAGCAGATCAGGGGACTGTGAGGACCATGGTAAAACCTTCAGCAGATCAGGGGACTGTGAGGGCCATGGTAAAACCTTCAGCAGATCAGGGGACTGTGAGGTCATGGTAAAACCTTCAGCAGATCAGGGGACTATGAGGGCCATGGTAAAACCTTCAGCAGATCAGGGGACTATGAGGGCCATGGTAAAACCTTCAGCAGATCAGGGGACTATGAGGGCCATGGTAAAACCTTCAGCAGATCAGGGGACTATGAGGGCCATGGTAAAACCTTCAGCAGATAAGGAGACTGTGAGGGCCATGGTAAAACCTTCAGCAGATCAGGGGACTATGAGGGCCATGGTAAAACCTTTAGCAGATCAGGGGACTGTGAGGGCCATGGTAAAACCTTCAGCAGATCAGGGGACTGTGAGGCCATGGTAAAACCTTCAGCAGATCAGGGGACTGTGAGGGCCATGGTAAAACCTTCAGCAGATCAGGGGACTGTGAGGGCCATGGTAAAACCTTTAGCAGATCAGGGGACTGTGAGGGCCATGGTAAAACCTTCAGCAGATCAGGGGACTGTGAGGCCATGGTAAAACCTTCAGCAGATCAGGGGACTGTGAGGGCCATGGTAAAACCTTCAGCAGATCAGGGGACTATGAGGGCCATGGTAAAACCTTTAGCAGATCAGGGGACTGTGAGGGCCATGGTAAAACCTTCAGCAGATCAGGGGACTGTGAGGGCCATGGTAAAACCTTCAGCAGATCAGGGGACTATGAGGGCCATGGTAAAACCTTCAGAAGATGAGGGGACTATGAGGGCCATGGTAAAACCTTCAGCAGATGAGAGGACTATGAGGGCCATGGTAAAACCTTGCGCCTTTTGAGGTACTCTATGGTGGATTTTGAGGTGTGTTTAGGATCCTTATCCATTTGTAGAAGCCATCCTCTTTTTGACTTTTTGGCTTTTTGGCTTTTTTACAGTTGTTATGTTTTCTTCCAAAATTTGCTGGAATTTCATTGAATCTATTCTTGCCTCTACCCGAGAAATGTTCCCCGTGCCATTGCCTGCAACACAACCCCAAAGCATGATTGATTCCCCCCGCCTTGCTTAATTGTTGGAGAGGTGTTCCTTTCATGAAAGTTTGGGCTTTTTTTATCTCCACACATACATTTGCTCATTGCGGCAACATAATTGTATTTTAACCCTGTGAGGAATATGGATTATTATTTACTGTCAGCCATGTTCCCACATCAGCCATCTGCTGTCAGATAGCAGAGGTAGTGAACTCCACAGGAAGGCCCTGCTTCAAAGCCCAGCCAAATGGCAGAGAACTTCTAGCAGGCCACCTTTGTTTACAATTTCCCACCTCCATTCAGATAGCACAGATCCTGCAGGGGGTCTAGGCCATTCCCCAGTTCAATGAACATTATCAGACATCCTGGAACCGGCGATTCATAAGGAATCATGAATCGCCCATCAATCACAGACATAAACCATAAATCCATCACCACCCAAAGGACTCATCCATCTGGTAAACTGACTTTTGCTCTGCTTAACCCTGTTGTACCCATATAACCTGTATCTGTAACCTCAGACCGCTGTATATATTCTCTGTGTGTATTGTGTTATATCTAGTGAACCCTTAAGGTGATCAAATATATAATTTAATCTTGTGCTGTCTTGTATCTCGATCACGAATCCCCACGTCCGTGTTTCGGCCTAGTTATAAGCTACCGCTGGTTGGTGTCTCACCCTATATAATCCCGTTAGCGGACCGGGCTTATATAAAACGAGAGCTGGTGGCAGATACCCGGGCTGAGAACGCGCTGTTTGCACTGCGGCAGTGACCAGGCTCCCTCAGCTTGTTGTCTCTCTGTGCCCGCGTGGACAAGAGGAGTCTGTGTAAACTGTACCAGGCTGACCTTACCTGCTCCTCAGGGGCGGAGTAACGCCACGCCTTGGTAACCAGTAACTATACCGTGTCTCACTTACTCTACGTATTTGGCATCCGACGTCAGTCGGGATACGGTATTAGTCACATATTGGTGGCAGCAAAGTGGGATCGAGATACTAGTGTGTGCGAGTGTGAGACCCATACTCCCAGACACTAAAGACGACCAGCAGTAGCTCTTGCCGCTGAAGTCTTAAGATCAGCTCAACACTGGACAGTCTGAGTGCAGATACAATAAGGTGTGTGGGCATCGGGGGGCAGTCTGTGTCAGTGACCATCCGTGGCAATGATGGCCAGCTACACAAGAAGCTAGGCTAAGGAGATGACCAAGGCTATGAATAATGGCGGGGAGGACGCAGTCCAGATAGGGGGCCAGGAGGAGGTGGAAGGCGACTTTATTCAAGGCGAGGGGAGCACAACCAAAGCTCCCCAAGGAGCCAGTTGCTGGCGGTGTAGCCCGCAGTGGGCCGCACTCCACCTGCCCATCCCCCCAGCGAGGCAGGCTCGGCTGCTCTCCTACAGGCTGCACTAGACCGTCTCCAGGCCAGAGACCAGGCTTCCTACGAGATCCTCATGGCAGCTGCAGAGCGTCGCGAGCAAGCAGAGGCTGCAGAACGACGCGAGCAAGCAGAGCGTGAGCATCAGCTGCGAGTGCTCCAGCTCCAACAGCCCTCCCCAGCCCGATGTGAGTCTCCAGAGATCCAGATTCCCAAACTGCGGACGGAGAACTTCCCCCTGCTGGACAAAGATGGGGACTTGGACACTTTCTTGTTAGCATTTGAGACAGCCTGCCATCAGTACCAGCTGCCAGAGGACCAGTGGGTCAGATTCCTAACGCCCCATCTCAGGGGAAAAAGCCCTTGAAATCTTCTTCAGGTACCTGCCCAGCTAGACCATCCTGAGCTATGAGGACATCAAACAGGCTCTGGTCCGACAGTACAACTTAACCCCTGAGTCGTACCGGAAAAAGCTCAGAAGTTTGAAGCGGGGTCCCACCCAGAGCTGGACTGATCACATGGGGGCCTTGCTAAAAGAGGTTGACCAATGGACTACGGGATTGGAGCTCTCCACCATCCAACAGCTGAAAGAGCTCATCGCCACAGAGCAGTTCTTGTGGACCTCCAGCAGTACCTCCATGACCCGAAGCCAAAGGGGGCCTCCGCCACAGCAGCCCTGGCCGATGAATACACCAACAACCGGACTTCAGAGGTCCGGAAACCTGTCGGCTGGAGAGGGGGTAATACACACTCTGCCCCTGCCCCTAGACCCAAGTGGGCACTGGCCCCGCCTTCACTTTCCACGTCGGTGGGGGAACACAGACTTTGCCACCTTTGTAAGCAACCAAGACACTTAAAGGCCATGTGTCCCCAGTGCCCGAGGGACCCGTCGCAGTCATCTACCCGGAAACCGTCCACTGTGTTGTGCGGGGGTGGTGGGAGCTCCCTTGACAATTTTCAACCGGTTACCGTGGGCCAGGCCGTTGCCATGGGACTTAGAGACACCGGCGCTGAGATGACACTGGTACGGCCTGAACTGGTGGCACCCCATGATTTACTGCCCGGGAGATCCATTACTGTCTCCGGGATTGGAGGAGTAGAACCGGCGCTGCCCGGGGTCATTCCTGCAAGCTGTGCTGCAGCCCCAGGATGTGGCCAGCAAGCCTGCTGGAACCTGTTGTCCTCCAGTGTGGTGACTGAGGGGACAAGCAGGGGGCAGACAGCTGCGGGGGAGGAGGATGCAAATGAGGTCAGGGCTGACCCAGGAGAAGTAGGGCTCCCAGGTAAAGCATCGGTGCAGGGTTCCTCCACAAACAGGATGCCCGAGGGCCAGGTTAGTCCGTCTGGACTGGCGACTTGGTCGAAAGCCAAGGGGAAGCAGGCACTACCAGCGGTGGCAGCGGCCATAGCTGCTGTCACATGCAGTGGGAGTGCTGGGGCCCCTCAAGGGTCTGATGGCTTTCCCCCCTCCGACCAAGTGGCTGCTCAGTCAGATGGAGGCCAGGAGACAGGTCCCGAGGACCTGACTGAGGATGTGGCAGTCTCGTCTATTCTGGCCACGTCCGGTCAGGGGTTTCAGGTGGCGTTAGTGAAGGCTCTCAAGGAGCAGGCGGCACAGCCTCCCACGGACTCAGACCTCGAGCGGCTGGTCTGGAACCAAAGACGGCTCTACCGGGTCACGGTCCAGCAGGGCTCACCGTAGGAGTGGCCTAGGGACCGACAATTTGTGGTATCCTATCTGTTCAGGGCGGAGTTTTTGCGGGTTGCGCATGAAATTTCGAAGGCCAAATACCCAGGGGCCGCTAAGACAGAGGCCTGAACGGGAGATGTAGCCACCCCTGAGGAGTCAGTCATCGAGGGTGTCATGCGCTTCCAGGAAAAGGCGCAGGCCTTGTTGTGGTTGGTGCATGACAGTATGTCCCAGACCGACCAGAAGCGGGGGTACGACCAGAAGGCTTGTGAGAGGACCGACCAGATGGGTCAGCAAACGTGGATACTGGTTCTCGTACCTCAGGACAAGCTTCAGGCAGTCTGGGAAGGCCCGTGCCTTGTGCACCAGCGGCTCAATGCCAGGATGTACCTGGTCACCCTGGACCACACCCGGGGAACCTGATGCAGGCGCATCATGAGCGGGAGGCAGGTGCCCTCCCGTAATGCCGCCCCTTCCGGGAAATGTTCACCAAAAAGCCCGGAAGGACGGAGTCCACCGAGATGCCTTTGGGCATGGAGTATGCCCCTGCCACTTCTAAGCGGATGGTCAAGCTGCTTAAGGGACTCGAAGGGTAGGCAGCCGCGTACCTAGAGGTCATTGTCGTCTTCGGTGCTACATTGGAGAATCCCCGAGAGCATCTGGCTCAGATGCTCGGGCAGATCTGCCAGGCAGGCTTGACCCTTACGTTAGGAAAGTGCCAGCTGGGCATAAGTGTGGGGCCCTGGGCAGGTAGAAAGCTTTGGAACCAGAGCCCAGGAGAGTGGATACCAGCGCATCCTGGATCACCCTCCGGGACAAGCACCAGGTGATGTCCTTCCTGGGCACCGCCAGGTACTATAGGGGGTTCGCGCCCCACTATAGTAGCCTGGCGAGGCCCCTGACGGACGGCAGGTGGAAGAAGCTGTCCTCCGCAGTCGATTGGACAAACGACTGCAAGACGGCCTTCCAGGCGCTGAAGAACACCCTTTCCAGCTTCCTGGTACTACAAGCAGCCGAATTCACATGGCCGTTTATAGTACCGACTGACGCCAGTAATTGTGGCCTCGGTGTCATGCTCAGTCAGGGGGCCTCTATTGGTGAGGAACAAATGGATTGTGGGTACGTGGGAGCCTTGCACTCCAGCCGTACCACTTTGCCATTCACCACCAGAGAGGGTGCGGATGGGTGCACGGCGAAACAAAGAAATGTGCTGCCCCTAGCACCCTCTAAAAGGGGGAGGTGTCAGGAATATGGATTATTATTCACTGTCAGCCATGTTCCCACACCAGCCATCTGCTGTCAGATAGCAGAGGTAGTGAACTCCACAGGGGGGCCCTGCTGCAAAGCCCAGCCAACTGGCAGAGAACTTCTAGCGGGCCACCTTTGTTTACAATTTCTCACCTCCATTCAGATACTGTGTTTCCCCGAAAATAAGACATACCCATAAAATATTCTAAATATTTGCGCAATATAAGCCATACCCCAAAAATAAGACATAGTGATTGGCGTGACTAAGTGTACCGACGCGGAGTGGTAAAGAAGACGGGCAGCCCTTCTCATCTGCCCCATCGTGACAGCTGCTATCTCAGAGGTGACCGGAGAGTAGAGATGGCCCGAACTATCCGACGGCGAACAGTTCCCGGCGAACATAGCTTGTTCGCGTTCGCCTCTGCCGGGCGAACACATGCGATGTTCGGTCCGCCCCCTATACATCATCATTGAGCAAACTTTGACCCTGTACCTCACAGTCAGCAGACACATTCCAGCCAATCAGCAGCAGACCCTCCCTCCCAGACCCTCCCACCTCCTGCACAGCATCCATTTTAGATTCATTCTGAAGCTGCAGTCTTAGTGAGAGGAGGGAGACTGTAACTGCTGCTGATTTAATTGGGAAATCGATAGCTAGGCTAGTGAATTCAGTGTCCACTCCAGTCCTGAAAGACTCATCTGATCTCTGCTGTAAGGACAGCGTCCTGACAGCACCCCAAAAAGCCCTTTTTAGGGCTGCAACATTAGTCTGCTTTTTTTTTTTCCTTTATATACATATTGCAGTTGCCTGGCCTGCCTGTGTGTGAGGAGCTGCAGGCCCACAGACTGTAGTGTGCCCACTGCCAGTGCTCACCCCTGTCATTCCGTGTGGCACAGGACTTTGCTTAAAAAAAGGCACTTAATTTTTACACTTTAATCTAAGGTTAGTTGCCTGCCAGTGTGTGTCAGGCTGACTTCCACTGACTGTAGTGTGCCCACTGCCAGTGCCCACCACTCATACCGGCTGGCACAGGACTTTGCATAAAAAAGGCATTTAATTTTTACACTTTAGTGTAATTTCAGCTGCTTGCCTGCTGCTAGTGTGTGTCAGGCCGACTTCAACTGACTGTAGTGTGCCCACTGCCAGTGCCCACCCCTGTCATCCCGTGTGGCACAGGACTTTGCTTAAAAAAAAGGCACTTCATTTTTACACTTTAATCTAAGGTTAGTTGCCTGCCAGTGTGTGTCAGGCCGACTTCAACTGACTGTAGTGTGCCCACTGCCAGTGCCCACCACTCATACCGGCTGGCACAGGACTTTGCTTAAAAAAGGCATTTAATTTTTACACTTTAATGTAATTTCAGCTGCTTGCCTGCTGCTAGTGTGTGTCAGGCCGACTTCAACTGACTGTAGTGTGCCCACTGCCAGTGCCCACCCCTGTCATACCGAGTGGCACAGGACTTTGCTTAAAAAATAGGCACTTAATTTTTACACTTTAATCTAAGGTTAGTTGCCTGCCAGTGTGTGTCAGGCTGACTTCCACTGACTGTAGTGTGCCCACTGCCAGTGCCCACCACTCATACCGGCTGGCACAGGACTTTGCATAAAAAAGGCATTTAATTTTTACACTTTAGTGTAATTTCAGCTGCTTGCCTGCTGCTAGTGTGTGTCAGGCCCGCTTCCACTGACTGTAGTGTGCCCACTGCCAGTGCCAACCACTGATACCGGGTGGCACAGTAGCTTGCCGATAAATAAGGCATTTAATTTTTAGACAGTAGTCTAAATTCAGTTGCTTGCCTGCTGCCAGTGTGTGTCAGGCCCTCTTCCACTGACTGTAGTGTGCCCACTGCCAGTGCCAACCACTCATACCGGGTGGCACAGTAGCTTGCCGATAAATAAGGCATTTAATTTTTACACTTTAGTGTAATTTCAGTTGCTTGCCTGCTGCCAGTGTGTGTCAGGCCCGCTTCCACTGACTGTAGTGTGCCCACTGCCAGTGCCAACCACTGATACCGGGTGGCACAGTAGCTTGCCGATAAATAAGGCATTTAATTTTTAGACAGTAGTCTAAATTCAGTTGCTTGCCTGCTGCCAGTCAGTGTGTCAGGCCCTCTTCCACTGACTGTAGTGTGCCCACTGCCAGTGCCAACATCATACCTGATCGTATACACACACTGGATGTTTTAAAGCACGTTATTCCAAACAATTTAGGAATGTTAGTTGATTTATGCCCTTTATGGATTAAAACCCGACTCTGCGTCCACTACGTAATTTTCCATGGGAGTTTTGCCATAGATCCCCCTCCGGCATGCCACAGTCCAGGTGTTAGACCCCTTGAAACAACTTTCTCATCACTATTGTGGCCAGAAAGAGTCCCTGTGGGTTTTAAAATTCGCCTGTCTATTGAAGTCTATGGCGGTTCGCCCGGTTCGCCAGTTCGCGAACATTTGCGGAAGTTCGCGTTCGCTGTTCGCGAACTGAAAATTTTATGTTCGCGACATCACTACCGGAGAGGTGTGGGCAGCCCCATCAACAAGGTTGGCTCCCCTGTCAGGTCCCAGTCCTTCTGTGTGTGCTGCAAGCTGAGGCATAGAGGGAGACCTAGAAAGTGAAAGTAAAAGTCTCTTCAGTGAAGTGAAGAGCAGGAAGTTCTGCATTAGGTATTGTGTGTCCTCAGGGGAAAGAATAAAGCTGTGGCTGCCATTTTACTCAGCACTGTGGGTCTCCCTCACCCAGCACCAATCAGCAACAGTCTGTGCATCTCTCTCACTCCCCACAAACACCAGTAAAGCTGCTGCTCCCCAACACGGACCAGCAACAGTCTGTGGGTCTCTCTCACCCCACAGAAACACCAGGGGAGATAATAAAAATAAGACATTCCCTAAAAATAAGCCATAGTGTGATTTCTGGAGTAAAAATTAATATAAGACAGCGTCTTATTTTCGGGGAAACACAGGTAGCACAGATCCTGCAGGAAAACTTCCCTGCAGGGGGTCTAGGCCCTTTCTCCAGTTCAATGAACATTATCAGACATCATGGAATCGGCGATTCATAAGGAATTATAAATCGCCCGTCCATCACAGACATAAACCAGATACATATTTGTGTCCCCGTGGCCACGATGAACAGGCCCGTGGTCATAGTTTGGTGGTGGGATGCCAGGGAGGGGAGATATACATAGCTCCCAACAGAAACCAAATAACGGTACCATGCTTGGACTCTACTGGTAGCCGGAACCCAGGCAGACCCATTGGTCCCAGAACCACCTCCTTGCGACATTCTGGTCTGGAGCCATGAGCCCTAATCGGTTTTGTGGCTCATTTGCTGCCAGCCCCAGCAGAGGGGGAGTTGACCCCTCCCAGAGGCCGGGAGGGGAGGGGCCGGCTACAGGTCAAAAGGTTTGTGCCAGCAAGTGGGCGTGTCTTTCTTCTGAAGGGGGGGTCACGCTGCATACGTGTTTGGAAGGGACCTGGAAACGGCTGACATCACAGCCAACCATGTGACTGCAGCCAAGCCTTACAGAAACCCATTATCCATCACCCCCCAAAGGACTCATCCATCTGGTAAACTGACTTTTGTTCTGCTTACCCTGTTGTACCACGCCATCTGTATTTAAACCTCAGACCACTGTATATATTCTTGTGTGTATAGCGTTATATCTAGTGCGAACTTAAGGCAATTAAATATATAAATTTAATCTTGTGCTGTTCTGGTATCTCGATCACGAATCCCCACGTCCGTGTTTCGGTCTAGTTATACACTATTGCGGGTTGGTTTCTCACCCTATATAATCCCGTTAGCGGACCGGGCTTATATAAAACGAGAAGCTGGTGGTAGATACCCGGGCTGAGACAGCGCTGTTTCACTGGGGCAGTGAAAAGTCTCCCTCAGCTTGTTGCCTCTCTGTGCCCGTGTGGACAGGAGGAGTCTGTGAACACAGTACCAGGCCGACCTTACCTGCTCCTCAGGGGCGGTGTAACGTCACGCCTTGGTAACCAGTGACTATACCGTATCTTGTTGGCTCTACGTATTTGATGTCCGACGGCAGTCAGGGTACGGTATTCATCACAAACCTCATCGGTCCATAGGACTTGTTTCCTAAATGCATCAGGCTTGTTTAGATGTTCTTTTGTTGAATTTTGTGGTGAGGACGTAGGAGAGGTTTTCTTCTGATGACTCTTTTATGAAGGCCATATTTGTCACTGAACAGTAGAACAATATACCACAACTCCAGAGTCTGCTAAATCTTCCTGAAGGTCTTTTGCAGTCAACCGGGGGTTCTGATATTCCTTTCTTGCAATCCTACCAGCAGCTGTCTGACATCTTTTTTTGGTCTTCCAGACCTTTTCTTGACCTCCACCGTTCCTGGTAACGGACCTCCACCGTTCCCATTTCTTAATTACATTTCGAACCGAGGAAATGGCAACCTGAAAATGGTGTGCTATCTTCTTCTAGCCTTCTCCTGATTTTTGAGTCTCAATCATTTTCATTTTCAGAATGTTAGGCAGCTGCTTAGAAGCAGCCATGGATGCTGTTTTCGGGACAAGCTTAGAGGATTCTGGGGATTTATAAAGCAGGCCTTTCCCAAAGATGATTGTGAACCCTCTTAACCCTAAGGCCCCTTTCACACAGGCTAGTTTTCAGCGCGGGTGCAATGCGTGAGGTGAACGCACTGCACCCGCACTGAATCCTGACCCATTCATTTCTATGGGGCTGTGCACATGAGCGGTGAATTTCACGCATCACTTGTGCGTTGCATGAAAATCGCAGCATGCTCTATATTGTGCGTTTCTCACGCAACGCAGGCCCCATAGAAGTGAATGGGGCTGCGTGAAAATCGCAAGCATCCGCAAGCAAGAGCGGATGCAGTGCAATTTTCACACACGGTTGCTAGGAGACGATCGGGATGGGGACCCGATCTTTATTATTTTCCCTAATAACATGGTTATAAGGGAAAATAATAGCATTCTGAATACAGAATGCATAGTACAATAGAGATGGAGGGGTTAAAAAAAAACAAAAAACTTAAGCTCACCTCATCTACTTGTTCGCGCAGCCCGGCTTCTCTTCTTTCTTCTTCTTTGAGGACCTGGGAGGAAAAGGACCTTTGGTGAAATCACTGCGCTCATCACATGGTCCATCACCATGGTGATGGACCATGTGATGAGCACAGTGACGTCATCAAAGGTCCTTTTGCCAGGAGAGGAGTTAAGGAGAGGAGTTAAATTTGTTTATTATTTTTAACCCCTCAATGGACATTTTACTTTGCATTCTGTATTAAGAATGCTATTATTTTCCCTTAATTTGCCTGTGTCTGCAGCTTGCCTAAAGGGGTTTTCCCCAGGATAGGTCATCAGTATCTGATCAGTGGGGGCAACGATCAGCTGTGTGAGAAGAAATCGGTGCTCCGGTCAGCGCCACGGCCTTCTCTCATGTTCCTAGGCCAGTGAAGTAACGATCACGTGGCCTAGGAGCAGCTCAGCCCCATAGAAGTGAATGGGGCTAAGTGCAATACCAAGCTCAGCCACTATACACTGTAGGGCACTGTGCTTGTTGAGCTGTGAGAAGGCAGTGGCGCTCCCAGGGGTGATGGTGCCTTCTAAAAACAGCTGATCGGCAGGGGTCCTGGGTGTCAGACCCCCACCTATCAGATACTGATGACCTATCCAGAAGAAAGGTCACCAGAAGAAAGGTCAAAAAAGCCTTTTCACATATACAGTAACAGTAATTGTGACCAGGGGTGCCCAAATTTTGCATATCACTGTAACAACTATAATACTGCCTCCTATGTACAGGTATATACCTGCTATAATACTGCTCCTATGTACAGGTATATACCTGCTATAACACTGCCCCATGTACAGGACTATACCTGCTATAACACTGCCTCCTATGTACAGGTATATACCTGCTATAACACTGCCCCCTATGTACAAGAATATAACTACTATACTACTGCTCCTATGTACAAGAATATAACTACTATAATACTGCTCCTATGTACAAGAATATAACTACTAAAATACTGCTCCTATGTACAAGAATATAACTACTATAATACTGCCTCCTATGTACAAGAATATAACTACTATAATACTGCTACTATGTACAAGAATATAACTACTATAATACTGCTCCTATGTACAGGAATATAACTACTATAATACTGCTCCTATGTACAGGAATATAACTACTATAATACTGCTCCTATGTACAGGTATATACCTGCTATAACACTGCCCCCTATGTACAGGTATATACCTGCTATAACACTGCCCCCTATGTACAGGACTATACCTGCTATAATACTGCCTCCTATGTACAGGTATATACCTGCTATAACACTGCCCCCTATAGACCAGTCTGGTCGGCCCCTTGGTGTCTGCGATCGGCGCTTGCTCCTCTGGATGCAGTTGCTCACCTCCTCTCTGTGGCTGATGTGGGGCACACACTTCCTGTTTGGGTGAATGATGAGGGTTGTTGTTTTCTGCTGTCAGACAGAAGCGAGGAGCCTGTCCCTGCAGAGCTCGGCCGAGGTCGTCTACGATTGTCAGCTCTTCCGTCACGTCCTGGAGCAGGAGCAGCGCTTTATCCGGGCTCAGGTACCAGACTTACAATCTCCTGCGGGGGGGGGGGGGGGGGGGGGGGGGGGCGCTGTGGCCCCTTTGGGTCTCCTCCCTGGTCCAGTGCCGTTAACCCTTCGGGCCTCCTGCTGTACAAGGTTGTGATTACACCTCCCTTCCCTCTGCAGGCCCAGACGGTGCTGGAGATCTGCGGCCAGTATAACTACTACCCCCTGATTATTGGGAGCTGTGGGGGGGGGCTGCTGCTCTTCGCCGCCATCTCTGCAGGGCTATACAAGGTGAGTGAACTGTCCACAGCAGCACAGAGGATCTCCAGGGAGGTACAAGGACTGAGCCTCACTTTCCTTACAGCTTGGATTCTTCAAGCGCCAGTATAAAGAGATGCTGGCAAGTCCTGGAGAAGAGCGAGCAGCGGCGCCAGAGGCGGAGCCAGGGAGCAGCGGCCGCCGGAGCGAGGACGACTCGTAGACGCTGATCTAGAAAAATCGCCTTTATTATCATCTGTTAATTATCGGAATGCAAAAATAGCGAATATTCCTGTTCAGGATACACGGCAGCCGCAGCGCAGCGCTCCGATTGGTCAATGAAAGCAGAGGGAATGCTGGGAAGGATAAACAAATGAATCACCCCACCTCATGGACTACAACCCCCAATCTCTACCATGTCCCACAACCTTCAATAAAACCCCCATTTTCTGTTATTCCAAGGGTCCTATAGTATTCAACCACGTGGACTACAACCCCCATTCTCTGCCATACAATGCCCCATCACATGGACTACAACCCCCATTCTCTGCCATTCCTGGAGCCATACAATGCCCCATCATATGGACTACAACCCCCATTATCTGTCATTCCTGGAGCCATACAATGCCCCATCATATGGACTACAACCCCCATTCTCTGCCATTCCTGGAGCAATACAATGCCCCATCATATTGACTACAACCCCCATTCTCTGTTATCCCTAAGGGTCTTATAGTAACCAACCACGTAGAATACAACCCCCATTATCTGTCATTCCTGGAGTCATACCATACCCATCACGTCGACTACAACCCCTATTCTCTGCTGTTCCTAGAGTGACCACGCTCTATCATCCACTGCTCCTCTTCTCCACGGACCCACAGTCTGAACAATAACACCCATCGTCTCCTGTGTAGCACCCAACTTCCCCCATCTCTCCTCACACATCAGTCCATTTCCAGTTCTTCCTGGTGGGGCCCTCAGCAGCATCTCTTGACGTGTGGTTTCTTCTTGGTCTTGGTGATGGTCACCACCTCGGCAGGTCGCAGTCTGGCCTGACTCTCCTTCTTCATCCTCAGGACCAACCGGGCGACCGTCATGAACATCTGCAGAGAAGAGGAGGAGAGGTCACGAGAGCGCCACACACAGGCCACAAGAGCGCGCCACACACAGGTCACAAGAGCGCGCCACACACACAGGTCACAAGAGCGCGCCACACACACAGGTCACAAGAGCGCCACACACACAGGTCACAAGAGCGCCACACACACAGGTCACAAGAGCGCCACACACACAGGTCACAAGAGCGCCACACACACAGGTCACAAGAGCGCCACACACACACAGGTCACAAGAGCGCCACACACACACAGGTCACAAGAGCGCCACACACACACAGGTCACAAGAGCGCCACACACACACAGGTCACAAGAGCGCCACACACACACAGGTCACAAGAGCGCCACACACACACAGGTCACAAGAGCGCCACACACACACAGGTCACAAGAGCGCCACACACACACAGGTCACAAGAGCGCCACACACACACAGGTCACAAGAGCGCCACACACAGGCCACAAGAGCGCCACACACAGGCCACAAGAGCGCCACACACAGGCCACAAGAGCGCCACACACAGGCCACAAGAGCGCCACACACAGGCCACAAGAGCGCCACACACAGGCCACAAGAGCGCCACACACAGGCCACAAGAGCGCCACACACAGGCCACAAGAGCGCCACACACAGGCCACAAGAGCGCCACACACAGGCCACAAGAGCGCCACACACAGGTCCGGAGTGGTCACGAGAGCGCCACACAAGGCAGGTGAGGTTATTAGATCACAACACAGATCAGGAGAGGTCATGAGAGAGCCCCCGGTCCACACACAGGACAGGGCGAATTAAGAAAGCACTACGGGCCCCAAAAGGGTCAGGATAGATCATGAAAGCACCACAGGGCCCCACATGGGATATGAGAAAACTATAGGGCCACAAAAAGGACAGGAAAGGCATTCATGTCTCTGGAGGTTATATCAGCGCTGGAGCGTTATAAGAGGAGCGGCTGATATCAGTCACATGTGATGTGATGTCTCTGGAGGTTATATCAGTGCTGGAGCGTTATAAGAGGAGCGGCCGATATCAGTCACATATGATGTAATGTCTCTGGAGGTTATATCAGTGCTGGAGCATTATAAGAGGAGCGGCTGATATCAGTCACATATGATGTAATGTCTCTGGAGGTTATATCAGTGCTGGAGCGTTATAAGAGGAGCGGCTGATATCAGTCACATGTGATGTAATGTCTCTGGAGGTTATATCAGTGCTGGAGCGTTATAAGAGGAGCGGCTGATATCAGTCACATAGGATGTAATGTCTCTGGAGGTTATATCAGTACTGGAGCGTTATAAGAGAATGATATCGGTCACATGTACCAGGGCTCAGCACGGCAGACATGTGTGGTACAGTGGTCTCCGGTGCACACACACAATATGGCGGTGTGTACGCAGCCCTCCGCCCCCGGCAGTGAATGGAGCCGGTGTGTGGCCCCCTCCTCCACACACATTATTCAGGCTGCTCTGCACTTCTGAACCTCATCCCCAGCACTGGAGACTGGAAGTATCTAATGACAGAGTCATTAGACAGGGATCAGTGGCTCCTGGGGGCCACAGCCATGTTCTAAACCTGCAGATGAGAAAGCTGCATCACAGTGACCCCCAAACAAGAGGCACCAAGACTGAAGACAAGGGCCGAGTATCCCCAGAACCCCACATGGGAGCAGCATCCGGGGGCCCCAGACACTGGGCGGTCAATCAGCGGTCTATGGCTGGGAGGCCCCTGCGATCCCTGGTGGGGGCCCCGTCCACAGCTATGTACACGCCCCCCGCGCAGCAGGCTCCTCTCACCTCCTCTACATTGCGGTTCTCCTTTGCACTCGTCTCAAACATTCGGACTCCCATCTGGTCGCTGAACCTTTTTGCGTCCACAGTTTCAACACGTTTTCGGGAGGAGTCGTCATCTTTATTACCCACTGTGAAGGAAAAACGTGCGGCATGGCGGGTGAGAGACGCGGTCAGGAGAGGCGCCTCAGTCAGTGCAACATGGCTGGGAACAGCAAGAGGCCAGTGCCACCACCGAGGAGAAGTCTCAGGACCTGCAGCACAGTCCAGGACATCATAAACCAAGTCTACGCAGGATAGAGGGGCAGTCTGCTGTACAGGAGATGAACCATGTCTATGCAGGATAGAGGGGCAGTCTAATGTACAGAAGATGAACCAAGTCTATGCAGGATAGAGGGGCAGTCTACTGTACAGGAGAGGAACCAAGTCTATGCAGGATAGAGGGGCAGCCTACTGTACAGGAGAGGAACCAAGTCTACGCAGGATAGAGGGGCAGTCTAATGTACAGGAGATAAACCAAGTCTATGCAGGATAGAGGGGCAGTCTACTGTACAGGAGATGAACCATGTCTATGCAGGATAGAGGGGCAGTCTACTGTACAGGAGATGAACCATGTCTATGCAGGATAGAGGGGCAGCCTAATGTACAGGAGAGGAACCAAGTCTATGCAGGATAGAGGGGCAGTCTAATGTACAGGAGAGGAACCAAGTCTATGCAGGGTACAGAGGCAGTCTACTGTACAGGAGATGAACCATGTCTATGCAGGATAGAGGGGAAGTCTACTGTACAGGAGATGAACCATGTCTATGCAGGATAGAGGGGCAGTCTAATGTACAGGAGATGAACCAAGTCTATACAGGGTACAGAGGC
This sequence comes from Bufo bufo, assembly GCF_905171765.1. Lineage (NCBI taxonomy): Eukaryota > Metazoa > Chordata > Amphibia > Anura > Bufonidae > Bufo > Bufo bufo. Next base: position 2,370,466 of record NC_053395.1, on the reverse strand, counting down.
AGTCTACTGTACAGGAGATACACCAAGTCTATACAGGGTACAGAGGCAGTCTACTATACAGGAGATACAACAAGTCTATGCAGGATACAGAGGCAGTCTACTGTACAGGAGATACACCAAGTCTATACAGGGTACAGAGGCAGTCTACTGTACAGGAGATACAACAAGTCTATGCAGGATACAGAGGCAGTCTACTGTACAGGAGATACACCAAGTCTATACAGGGTACAGAGGCAGTCTACTATACAGGAGATACAACAAGTCTATGCAGGATACAGAGGCAGTCTACTGTACAGGAGATACACCAAGTCTATACAGGGTACAGGGGCAGTCTACTATACAGGAGATACAACAAGTCTATACAGGGTACAGAGGCAGTCTACTGCACAGGAGATACACCAAGTCTATACAGGGTACAGGGGCAGTCTACAGTACAGGAGATACACCAAGTCTATACAGGGTACAGAGGCAGTCTACTGTACAGGAGATACACCAAGTCTATACAGGGTACAGAGGCAGTCTACTATACAGGAGATACAACAAGTCTATGCAGGATACAGAGGCAGTCTACTGTGCAGGAGAGGAACCAAGTCTATACAGTATATAGAGGGGCAGTCTAATGTACAGGAGATAAACCAAGTCTATACAGTATATAGAGGGGCAGTCTACTGTACAGGAGATAAACCAAGTCTATACAGTATATAGAGGGGCAGTCTACTGTACAGGAGATGAACCAAGTCTATGCAGGATACAGAGGCAGTCTACTATACAGGAGATACAACAAGTCTATGCAGGATACAGAGGCAGTCTACTGTACAGGAGATACACCAAGTCTATACAGGGTACAGAGGCAGTCTACTGTACAGGAGATACAACAAGTCTATACAGGGTACAGAGGCAGTCTACTGTACAGGAGATACACCAAGTCTATACAGGGTACAGAGGCAGTCTACTGTACAGGAGATACACCAAGTCTATACAGGGTACAGAGGCAGTCTACTATACAGGAGATACACCAAGTCTATACAGGGTACAGGGGCAGTCTACTGTACAGGAGATACACCAAGTCTATACAGGGTACAGGGGCAGTCTACTATACAGGAGATACACCAAGTCTATGCAGGATACAGAGGCAGTCTACTATACAGGAGATACAACAAGTCTATGCAGGATACAGAGGCAGTCTACTGTACAGGAGATACACCAAGTCTATACAGGGTACAGAGGCAGTCTACTATACAGGAGATACACCAAGTCTATGCAGGATACAGAGGCAGTCTACTGTACAGGAGATACAACAAGTCTATGCAGGATACAGAGGCAGTCTACTGTACAGGAGATACAACAAGTCTATGCAGGATACAGAGGCAGTCTACTGTACAGGAGATACAACAAGTCTATGCAGGATACAGAGGCAGTCTACTGTACAGGAGATACACCAAGTCTATGCAGGATACAGAGGCAGTCTACTGTACAGGAGATACAACAAGTCTATGCAGGATACAGAGGCAGTCTACTGTACAGGAGATACACCAAGTCTATACAGGGTACAGAGGCAGTCTACTATACAGGAGATACAACAAGTCTATACAGGGTACAGAGGCAGTCTACTATACAGGAGATACACCAAGTCTATGCAGGATACAGAGGCAGTCTACTGTACAGGAGATACACCAAGTCTATACAGGGTACAGAGGCAGTCTACTGTACAGGAGATACACCAAGTCTATACAGGGTACAGAGGCAGTCTACTATACAGGAGATACAACAAGTCTATGCAGGATACAGAGGCAGTCTACTGTACAGGAGATACACCAAGTCTATACAGGGTACAGAGGCAGTCTACTATACAGGAGATACAACAAGTCTATGCAGGATACAGAGGCAGTCTACTATACAGGAGATACAACAAGTCTATGCAGGATACAGAGGCAGTCTACTGTACAGGAGATACAACAAGTCTATGCAGGATACAGAGGCAGTCTACTATACAGGAGATACAACAAGTCTATACAGGGTACAGAGGCAGTCTACTGTACAGGAGATACACCAAGTCTATACAGGGTACAGAGGCAGTCTACTGTACAGGAGATACACCAAGTCTATACAGGGTACAGAGGCAGTCTACTGTACAGGAGATACACCAAGTCTATGCAGGATACAGAGGCAGTCTACTGTACAGGAGATACACCAAGTCTATACAGGGTACAGAGGCAGTCTACTGTACAGGAGATACAACAAGTCTATACAGGGTACAGAGGCAGTCTACTATACAGGAGATACACCAAGTCTATGCAGGATACAGAGGCAGTCTACTATACAGGAGATACACCAAGTCTATGCAGGATACAGAGGCAGTCTATTGAATATTGCCTCACTGTCCGCACACATTATGTTCCGTGCTGTGGAGAACTTACCGAGCACTGTGCACACAGAATCACAATTCTGAGTGATTTCGTGCAGCCATCTTTTCACATTTATGAAGGATTCTGGGTTGGTGACATCATAAACCACAATGACCCCGTGAGTGTTCCTGTAATACCTGAGAAAACAACCAGATTATAAAAGATAAACACCAAGTCGCCATCATGTGTACCTGCAATAAGCGCTCCATCCCTGCACCGTCCCCACCAGCTCCAGCCGCCCTCGGCACCTTCAACCTTACTGTCCCACCTAAGACTCAATCGGCCAGTTTGCTCACGTTGAGGTGATGGTCCGAAACCTCTCCTGACCCGCCGTGTCCCAGATCTGCAGTTTTACCCGTTCTCCATCCAAAACAATAGTCCGGATCTTAAAGTCCACTCCGATGGTTGTTATGTAGCTTCCTGCAAGATTCCCAAGAAAAATTATGAATAGGGGAGGAGCAAATGAGGGAGCAAATAGGAAGGTGGGAGACGGGAGAAGATAGGAGGGTGGGAGACGGGAGCAGATAGGAGGGTGGGAGACGGGAGCAGATAGGAGGGTGGGAGACGGGGACGGGTACAGATAGGAAGGTGGGAGACGGGGACGGGTACAGATAGGAGTTTGGGAGACGGGAGCAGATAGGAGGGTGGGAGACGGAGACGGGTACAGATAGGAGGGTGGGAGACGGGAGCAGATAGGAGGGTGGGAGACGGGGACGGGTACAGATAGGAGTTTGGGAGACGGGAGCAGATAGGAGGGTGGGAGACGGAGACGGGAGCAGATAGGAAGGTGGGAGACGGGGACGGGAGCAGATAGGAAGGTGGGAGACGGGAGCAGATAGGAGGGTGGGAGACGGAGACGGGAGCAGATAGGAAGGTGGGAGACGGGGACGGGTGCAGATAGGAAGGTGGGAAACGGGGACGGGTACAGATAGGAAGGTGGGAGACGAGGACGGGTGCAGATAGGAAGGTGGGAGACGGGAGAAGATAGGAGGGTGGGAGACGGGAGCAGATAGGAGGGTGGGAGATGGGGACGGGTGCAGATAGGAAGGTGGGAGACGGGAGCAGATAGGAGGGTGGGAGACGGGAGCAGATAGGAGGGTGGGAGACGGGAGCAGATAGGAGGGTGGGAGACGGGAGCAGATAGGAGGGTGGGAGACGGGAGCAGATAGGAGGGTGGGAGACGGGAGCAGATAGGAGGGTGGGAGATGGGGACGGGTGCAGATAGGAAGGTGGGAGACGGGAGCAGATGGGAGGGTGGGAGACGGGAGCAGATGGGAGGGTGGGAGACGGGAGCAGATGGGAGGGTGGGAGACGGGGACAGATAGGAAGGTGGGAGACGGGAGAAGATAGGAGGGTGGGAGACGGGAGCAGATGGGAGGGTGGGAGACGGGAGCAGATAGGAGGGTGGGAGACGGAGACGGGTGCAGATAGGAAGGTGGGAAACGGGGACGGGTACAGATAGGAAGGTGGGAGACGGGGACGGGTGCAGATAGGAAGGTGGGAGACGGGAGAAGATAGGAGGGTGGGAGACGGGAGCAGATAGGAGGGTGGGAGACGGGGACGGGTGCAGATAGGAAGGTGGGAGACGGGAGCAGATAGGAGGGTGGGAGACGGGAGCAGATAGGAGGGTGGGAGACGGAGACGGGAGCAGATAGGAAGGTGGGAGACGGGGACGGGTGCAGATAGGAAGGTGGGAGACGGGGACAGATAGGAAGGTGGGAGACGGGGACGGGTGCAGATAGGAAGGTGGGAGACGGGAGCAGATGGGAGGGTGGGAGACGGGAGCAGATGGGAGGGTGGGAGACGGAGACGGGAGCAGATAGGAAGGTGGGAGACGGGGACAGATAGGAGGGTGGGAGACGGGAGAAGATAGGAGGGTGGGAGACGGGAGAAGATAGGAGGGTGGGAGACGGGAGAAGATAGGAGGGTGGGAGACGAGAGCAGATGGGAGGGTGGGAGACGGAGACGGGAGCAGATAGGAAGGTGGGAGACGGGGACGGGTGCAGATAGGAAGGTGGGAGACGGGAGAAGATAGGAGGGTGGGAGACGGGAGCAGATAGGAGGGTGGGAGACGGGAGCAGATAGGAGGGTGGGAGACGGGAGCAGATAGGAGGGTGGGAGACGGGAGCAGATAGGAGGGTGGGAGACGGAGACGGGAGCAGATAGGAAGGTGGGAGACGGGGACGGGTGCAGATAGGAAGGTGGGAGACGGGGACAGATAGGAAGGTGGGAGACGGGAGAAGATAGGAGGGTGGGAGACGGGAGCAGATGGGAGGGTGGGAGACGGGAGCAGATGGGAGGGTGGGAGACGGGAGCAGATAGGAAGGTGGGAGACGGGGACGGGTGCAGATAGGAAGGTGGGAGACGGGGACAGATAGGAAGGTGGGAGACGGGGACGGGTGCAGATAGGAAGGTGGGAGACGGGGACGGGTGCAGATAGGAAGGTGGGAGACGGGGACGGGTGCAGATAGGAAGGTGGGAGACGGGAGAAGATAGGAGGGTGGGAGACGGGAGCAGATAGGAAGGTGGGAGACGGGGACGGGTGCAGATAGGAGGGTGGGAGACGGGGACAGATAGGAAGGTGGGAGACGGGGACGGGTGCAGATAGGAAGGTGGGAGACGGGGACGGGTGCAGATAGGAAGGTGGGAGACGGGGACGGGTGCAGATAGGAAGGTGGGAGACGGGAGAAGATAGGAGGGTGGGAGACGGGAGCAGATAGGAGGGTGGGAGACGGGGATGGGTACAGATAGGAGGGTGGGAGACGGGTACAGATAGGAGGGTGGGAGACGGGGACGGGTACAGATAGGAGGGTGGGAGACGGGGACGGGTACAGATAGGAGGGTGGGAGACGGTGGACAGGGGGACGCTCACACTCACCAGAGAAGGAATTGTCGGAGAATCTCAGGAGGAGGCTGCTTTTCCCCACACCTGACAGAGAAGAACCATCCTTATTGAAGGGCCCCCAGTTACTGGGAAGATGAGAGCTCACAATGACTGGGGCCAAGACCCTCCACAGGAAAGGCTGGTAAAAAGAGCCGATAGAAATGGCGCAGGTCACCCTCCACTGCACTTACCAGAATCTCCAATTAGCAGAAGCTTGAATAAATGGTCGTAGTCCTTGGCCGCCATCTTTCTGAGCACAGGGGTTTCACCAGTGTCCTCTCCGGTCCAGATTTGGGGTCAAGTTATCTGGTGTCCACGACAATATGTCACCTTCTTTTGTCACTTGCCACCAGACGTGTCTCTACCCGTCCCTGGATGTCTCGCAGCCCCCGTATCTTCCTTCTGGTTACCCTGTTGGTATCCAGAGTCGTAGTCTCTCCCCCTTTCTCCCTCTAATTCAAATACAAGATATTGGCACAACAAGTAAGGCTGTCTCAGCAGTTCTCTCTCTCTCTCAGGCAGGCTGTCTCGGTGGTTCTCTCTCTCAGACATGCATTGTCGGCAGACGTTTCTTTCTCTCTCAGCCAGGCCCTCTCGGCGGTTTGATTATCTCTCAACCAGGCTGTCTCGGCGGTTTGATCCTCTCTCAACCAGGCCGTCTCAGCGGGTTGATCCCTCTCTCAGCCAGGCCGTCTCGGCAGTTCGATCCCTCTCTCAACCAGGCCGTCTCGGCGGTTTGATCCTCTCTCAACCAGGCCGTCTCGGCGGTTTGATCCTCTCTCAACCAGGCAGTCTCGGCGGTTTGATCCTCTCTCAACCAGGCAGTCTCGGCGGTTTGATCCTCGCTCAACCAGGCCGTCTCGGCGGTTTGATCCTCGCTCAACCAGGGCGTCTCGGCAGTTCGATCCCTCTCTCAGCCAGGCCGGCTCGGCGGTTCACTCTCTTTCAGTCAAGCTGTCTCTGCAGTTCTCTCTGTCAGGATGTCTCGCCCTCTCGCCGTTGCTTTCACTGATCTCTGGGCAGGAAATCTTGGCTCTTCCTGTACATGGAAAGAAAACACACAGCGTCCCCTCAGCTCCGCCTGACCGCACACGGGGGGTGTAGGGGGTCATTCAAGGCCCCCAAAGGTTCTGTATGGACTCAGCTGAGATCCGCACCAGAAACCGAGAACTTCAAACCCAGTCATCCTGCCATTACCACCAGGGTAAGACGCCACGAGGCCGGGAAATCACATCAACAACTCACACAAGACACAAGGAAATGTAGAAGGAAAAGCAGAAGTCAAAGCAAAATCACAAAGTATCACTCCCATCATCAAAAAGACACAATAAATATAATAAATCCAACATGCAGTCAGTATATAATCAGAGGAGGTCTATATGTACACAGGAGGTCAGTATATAATCAGAGGAGGTCTATATGTACACAGGAGGTCAGTATATAATCAGAGGGGGGTCTATATGTACACAGGAGGTCAGTATATAATCAGAGGAGGTCTATATGTACACAGGAGGTCAGTATATAATCAGAGGGGGGTCTATATGTACACAGGAGGTCAGTATATAATCAGAGGGGGTCTATATGTACACAGGAGGTCAGTATATAATCAGAGGAGGTCTATATGTACACAGGAGGTCAGTATATAATCAGAGGGGGTCTATATGTACACAGGAGGTCAGTATATAATCAGAGGAGGTCTATATGTACACAGGAGGTCAGTATATAATCAGAGGGGGTCTATATGTACACAGGAGGTCAGTATATAATCAGAGGGGGTCTATATGTACACAGGAGGTCAGTATAGAATCAGAGGGGGGTCTATATGTACACAGGAGGTCAGTATATAATCAGAGGGGGTCTATATGTACACAGGAGGTCAGTATATAATCAGAGGGGGTCTATATGTACACAGGAGGTCAGTATATAATCAGAGGGGGTCTATATGTACACAGGAGGTCAGTATATAATCAGAGGAGGTCTATATGTACACAGGAGGTCAGTATATAATCAGAGGAGGTCTATATGTACACAGGAGGTCAGTATATAATCAGAGGGGGTCTATATGTACACAGGAGGTCAGTATATAATCAGAGGAGGTCTATATGTACACAGGAGGTCAGTGTATAATCAGAGGGGGGTCTATATGTACACAGGAGGTCAGTATATAATCAGAGGGGGTCTATATGTACACAGGAGGTCAGTATATAATCAGAGGAGGTCTATATGTACACAGGAGGTCAGTATATAATCAGAGGAGGTCTATATGTACACAGGAGGTCAGTATATAATCAGAGGGGGGTCTATATGTACACAGGAGGTCAGTATATAATCAGAGGGGGTCTATATGTACACAGGAGGTCAGTATATAATCAGAGGGGGTCTATATGTACACAGGAGGTCAGTATATAATCAGAGGGGGTCTATATGTACACAGGAGGTCAGTATATAATCAGAGGGGGGTCTATATGTACACAGGAGGTCAGTATATAATCAGAGGAGGTCTATATGTACACAGGAGGTCAGTATATAATCAGAGGAGGTCTATATGTACACAGGAGGTCAGTATATAATCAGAGGGGGGTCTATATGTACACAGGAGGTCAGTATATAATCAGAGGGGGTCTATATGTACACAGGAGGTCAGTATATAATCAGAGGAGGTCTATATGTACACAGGAGGTCAGTATATAATCAGAGGGGGGTCTATATGTACACAGGAGGTCAGTATATAATCAGAGGGGGGTCTATATGTACACAGGAGGTCAGTATATAATCAGAGGAGGTCTATATGTACACAGGAGGTCAGTATATAATCAGAGGAGGTCTATATGTACACAGGAGGTCAGTATATAATCAGAGGGGGTCTATATGTACACAGGAGGTCAGTATATAATCAGAGGGGGGTCTATATGTACACAGGAGGTCAGTATATAATCAGAGGGGGTCTATATGTACACAAGGGTCAGTATATAATCAGAGGGGGTCTATATGTACACAGGAGGTCAGTATATAATCAGAGGGGGGTCTATATGTACACAGGAGGTCAGTATATAATCAGAGGGGGGTCTATATGTACACAGGAGGTCGGTATATAATCAGAGGGGGGTCTATATGTACACAGGAGGTCAGTATATAATCAGAGGAGGTCTATATGTACACAGGAGGTCAGTATATAATCAGAGGAGGTCTATATGTACACAGGAGGTCAGTATATAATCAGAGGAGGTCTATATGTACACAGGAGGTCAGTATATAATCAGAGGAGGTCTATATGTACACAGGAGGTCAGTATATAATCAGAGGAGGTCTATATGTACACAGGAGGTCAGTATATAATCAGAGGAGGTCTATATGTACACAGGAGGTCAGTATATAATCAGAGGGGGGTCTATATGTACACAGGAGGTCAGTATATAATCAGAGGGGGGTCTATATGTACACAGGAGGTCAGTATATAATCAGAGGAGGTCTATATGTACACAGGAGGTCAGTATATAATCAGAGGAGGGTCTATATGTACACAGGAGGTCAGTGTATAATCAGAGGGGGTCTATATGTACACAGGAGGTCAGTATATAATCAGAGGAGATCTATATGTACACAGGAGGTCAGTGTATAATCAGAGGAGGGTCTATATGTACACAGGAGGTCGGTATATAATCAGAGGAGGTCTATATGTACACAGGAGGTCAGTATATAATCAGAGGGGGGTCTATATGTACACAGGAGGTCGGTATATAATCAGAGGAGGTCTATATGTACACAGGAGGTCAGTATATAATCAGAGGAGGTCTATATGTACACAGGAGGTCAGTGTATAATCAGAGGGGGTCTATATGTACACAGGAGGTCAGTATATAATCAGAGGGGGTCTATATGTACACAGGAGGTCAGTATATAATCAGAGGAGGTCTATATGTACACAGGTCAGTATATAATCAGAGGAGGTCTATATGTACACAGGAGGTCGGTATATAATCAGAGGGGGTCTATATGTACACAGGAGGTCAGTATATAATCAGAGGGGGTCTATATGTACACAGGAGGTCAGTATATAATCAGAGGAGGTCTATATGTACACAGGAGGTCAGTATATAATCAGAGGGGGGTCTATATGTACACAGGAGGTCAGTATATAATCAGAGGAGGTCTATATGTACACAGGAGGTCAGTATATAATCAGAGGGGGTCTATATGTACACAGGAGGTCAGTATATAATCAGAGGGGGTCTATATGTACACAGGAGGTCAGTATATAATCAGAGGGGGTCTATATGTACACAGGAGGTCAGTATATAATCAGAGGGGGGTCTATATGTACACAGGAGGTCAGTATATAATCAGAGGAGGTCTATATGTACACAGGAGGTCAGTATATAATCAGAGGAGGTCTATATGTACACAGGAGGTCAGTATATAATCAGAGGAGGTCTATATGTACACAGGAGGTCAGTATATAATCAGAGGGGTCTATATGTACACAGGAGGTCAGTATATAATCAGAGGAGGTCTATATGTACACAGGAGGTCAGTATATAATCAGAGGAGGTCTATATGTACACAGGAGTTCAGTATATAATCAGAGGGGGGTCTATATGTACACAGGAGGTCAGTATATAATCAGAGGAGGTCTATATGTACACAGGAGGTCAGTATATAATCAGAGGAGGTCTATATGTACACAGGAGGTCAGTATATAATCAGAGGAGGTCTATATGTACACAGGAGGTCAGTATATAATCAGAGGGGGTCTATATGTACACAGGAGGTCAGTATATAATCAGAGGAGGGTCTATATGTACACAGGAGGTCAGTATATAATCAGAGGAGGTCTATATGTACACAGGAGGTCAGTATATAATCAGAGGAGGTCTATATGTACACAGGAGATCAGTATATAATCAGAGGAGGGTCTATATGTACACAGGAGGTCTATATGTACACAGGAGGTCAGTATATAATCAGAGGGGGTCTATATGTACACAGGAGGTCAGTATATAATCAGAGGAGGGTCTATATGTACACAGGAGGTCAGTATATAATCAGAGGAGGTCTATATGTACACAGGAGGTCAGTATATAATCAGAGGGGGTCTATATGTACACAGGAGGTCAGTATATAATCAGAGGGGGTCTATATGTACACAGGAGGTCTATATGTACACAGGAGGTCAGTATATAATCAGAGGGGGTCTATATGTACACAGGTCAGTATATAATCAGAGGAGGTCTATATGTACACAGGAGGTCAGTATATAATCAGAGGAGGTCTATATGTACACAGGAGGTCAGTATATAATCAGAGGGGGGTCTATATGTACACAGGAGGTCAGTATATAATCAGAGGAGGTCTATATGTACACAGGAGGTCAGTATATAATCAGAGGAGGTCTATATGTACACAGGAGGTCAGTATATAATCAGAGGGGGTCTATATGTACACAGGAGGTCAGTATATAATCAGAGGGGGTCTATATGTACACAGGAGGTCAGTATATAATCAGAGGAGGTCTATATGTACACAGGAGGTCAGTATATAATCAGAGGGGGTCTATATGTACACAGGAGGTCAGTATATAATCAGAGGAGGTCTATATGTACACAGGAGGTCAGTATATAATCAGAGGAGGTCTATATGTACACAGGAGGTCAGTATATAATCAGAGGGGGGTCTATATGTACACAGGAGGTCAGTATATAATCAGAGGAGGTCTATATGTACACAGGAGGTCAGTATATAATCAGAGGAGGGTCTATATGTACACAGGAGGTCAGTGTATAATCAGAGGGGGTCTATATGTACACAGGAGGTCAGTATATAATCAGAGGGGGGTCTATATGTACACAGGAGGTCAGTATATAATCAGAGGGGGTCTATATGTACACAGGAGGTCAGTAGATAATAGGAGGTCTATATGTACACAGGTCAGTATATAATCAGAGGGGGTCTATATGTACACAGGAGGTCAGTATATAATCAGAGGGGGTCTATATGTACACAGGAGGTCAGTATATAATCAGAGGGGGTCTATATGTACACAGGAGGTCAGTGTATAATCAGAGGGGGGTCTATATGTACACAGGAGATCAGTATATAATCAGAGGGGGTCTATATGTACACAGGAGGTCAGTATATAATCAGAGGGGGTCTATATGTACACAGGAGGTCAGTATATAATCAGAGGGGGGTCTATATGTACACAGGAGATCAGTATATAATCAGAGGGGGTCTATATGTACACAGGAGGTCAGTATATAATCAGAGGGGGTCTATATGTACACAGGAGGTCAGTATATAATCAGAGGGGGGTCTATATGTACACAGGAGGTCAGTATATAATCAGAGGGGGGTCTATATGTACACAGGAGGTCAGTATATAATCAGAGGAGGTCTATATGTACACAGGAGGTCAGTATATAATCAGAGGAGGGTCTATATGTACACAGGAGGTCAGTATATAATCAGAGGGGGGTCTATATGTACACAGGAGGTCAGTATATAATCAGAGGGAGGTCTATATGTACACAGGAGGTCAGTATATAATCAGAGGGGGGTCTATATGTACACAGGAGGTCAGTATATAATCAGAGGAGGTCTATATGTACACAGGAGGTCAGTATATAATCAGAGGAGGTCTATATGTACACAGGAGGTCAGTATATAATCAGAGGGGGGTCTATATGTACACAGGAGGTCAGTGTATAATCAGAGGAGGTCTATATGTACACAGGAGGTCAGTATATAATCAGAGGGGGTCTATATGTACACAGGAGGTCAGTATATAATCAGAGGAGGTCTATATGTACACAGGAGGTCAGTATATAATCAGAGGGAGGTCTATATGTACACAGGAGGTCAGTATATAATCAGAGGAGGTCTATATGTACACAGGGCAGTATATAATCAGAGGGGGGTCTATATGTACACAGGAGGTCAGTATATAATCAGAGGGGGTCTATATGTACACAGGAGGTCAGTATATAATCAGAGGAGGTCTATATGTACACAGGTCAGTATATAATCAGAGGAGGTCTATATGTACACAGGAGGTCAGTATATAATCAGAGGGGGTCTATATGTACACAGGTCAGTATATAATCAGAGGAGGTCTATATGTACACAGGAGGTCAGTATATAATCAGAGGGGGTCTATATGTACACAGGTCAGTATATAATCAGAGGGGGTCTATATGTACACAGGAGGTCAGTATATAATCAGAGGAGGTCTATATGTACACAGGAGGTCAGTATATAATCAGAGGGGGGGTCTATATGTACACAGGAGGTCAGTATATAATCAGAGGGGGGTCTATATGTACACAGGAGGTCAGTATATAATCAGAGGAGGTCTATATGTACACAGGAGGTCAGTATATAATCAGAGGGGGTCTATATGTACACAGGAGGTCAGTATATAATCAGAGGGGGTCTATATGTACACAGGAGGTCAGTATATAATCAGAGGAGGTCTATATGTACACAGGTCAGTATATAATCAGAGGGGGTCTATATGTACACAGGAGGTCAGTATATAATCAGAGGGGGGTCTATATGTACACAGGAGGTCAGTATATAATCAGAGGGGGGTCTATATGTACACAGGAGGTCAGTATATAATCAGAGGGGGTCTATATGTACACAGGAGGTCAGTATATAATCAGAGGGGGGTCTATATGTACACAGGAGGTCAGTATATAATCAGAGGGGGGTCTATATGTACACAGGAGGTCAGTATATAATCAGAGGGGGGTCTATATGTACACAGGAGGTCAGTATATAATCAGAGGGGGTCTATATGTACACAGGAGGTCAGTATATAATCAGAGGGGGGTCTATATGTACACAGGAGGTCGGTATATAATCAGAGGAGGTCTATATGTACACAGGAGGTCGGTATATAATCAGAGGGGGTCTATATGTACACAGGAGGTCGGTATATAATCAGAGGAGGTCTATATGTACACAGGAGGTCGGTATATAATCAGAGGGGGTCTATATGTACACAGGAGATCAGTATATAATCAGAGGGGGTCTATATGTACACAGGAGGTCAGTATATAATCAGAGGGGGTCTATATGTACACAGGAGGTCAGTATATAATCAGAGGGGGTCTATATGTACACAGGAGGTCAGTATAGAATCAGAGGGGGTCTATATGTACACAGGAGGTCAGTATATAATCAGAGGGGGGTCTATATGTACACAGGAGGTCAGTATATAATCAGAGGGGGGTCTATATGTACACAGGAGGTCAGTGTATAATCAGAGGGGGTCTATATGTACACAGGAGGTCAGTATATAATCAGAGGGGGGTCTATATGTACACAGGAGGTCAGTATATAATCAGAGGGGGGTCTATATGTACACAGGAGGTCAGTATATAATCAGAGGGGGGTCTATATGTACACAGGAGGTCAGTATATAATCAGAGGAGGTCTATATGTACACAGGAGGTCAGTATATAATCAGAGGAGGTCTATATGTACACAGGAGGTCAGTATATAATCAGAGGGGGGTCTATATGTACACAGGAGGTCAGTATATAATCAGAGGGGGTCTATATGTACACAGGAGGTCAGTATATAATCAGAGGAGGTCTATATGTACACAGGAGGTCAGTATATAATCAGAGGAGGTCTATATGTACACAGGAGGTCAGTATATAATCAGAGGGGGTCTATATGTACACAGGAGGTCAGTATATAATCAGAGGGGGTCTATATGTACACAGGAGGTCAGTATATAATCAGAGGAGGTCTATATGTACACAGGAGGTCAGTGTATAATCAGAGGGGGTCTATATGTACACAGGAGGTCAGTATATAATCAGAGGGGGTCTATATGTACACAGGAGGTCAGTATATAATCAGAGGAGGTCTATATGTACACAGGAGGTCAGTATATAATCAGAGGAGGTCTATATGTACACAGGAGGTCAGTATATAATCAGAGGGGGTCTATATGCACACAGGAGGTCAGTATATAATCAGAGGGGGTCTATATGTACACAGGAGGTCAGTATATAATCAGAGGAGGTCTATATGTACACAGGAGGTCAGTATATAATCAGAGGAGGTCTATATGTACACAGGAGGTCAGTATATAATCAGAGGAGGTCTATATGTACACAGGAGGTCAGTATATAATCAGAGGGAGGTCTATATGTACACAGGAGGTCAGTATATAATCAGAGGGGGTCTATATGTACACAGGAGGTCAGTATATAATCAGAGGGGGTCTATATGTACACAGGAGGTCAGTATATAATCAGAGGGGGTCTATATGTACACAGGAGGTCAGTATATAATCAGAGGGGGTCTATATGTACACAGGAGGTCAGTATATAATCAGAGGGGGTCTATATGTACACAGGAGGTCAGTATATAATCAGAGGGGGTCTATATGTACACAGGAGGTCAGTATATAATCAGAGGGGGTCTATATGTACACAGGAGGTCAGTATATAATCAGAGGGGGTCTATATGTACACAGGAGGTCAGTATATAATCAGAGGGGGTCTATATGTACACAGGAGGTCAGTATATAATCAGAGGGGGTCTATATGTACACAGGAGGTCAGTATATAATCAGAGGGGGGTCTATATGTACACAGGAGGTCAGTATATAATCAGAGGGGGTCTATATGTACACAGGAGGTCAGTATATAATCAGAGGGGGTCTATATGTACACAGGAGGTCAGTATATAATCAGAGGGGGTCTATATGTACACAGGAGGTCAGTATATAATCAGAGGAGGTCTATATGTACACAGGAGGTCAGTATATAATCAGAGGGGGTCTATATGTACACAGGAGGTCAGTATATAATCAGAGGGGGTCTATATGTACACAGGAGGTCAGTATATAATCAGAGGGGGTCTATATGTACACAGGAGGTCAGTATATAATCAGAGGAGGTCTATATGTACACAGGAGGTCAGTATATAATCAGAGGAGGTCTATATGTACACAGGAGGTCAGTATATAATCAGAGGGGGGTCTATATGTACACAGGAGGTCAGTATATAATCAGAGGGGGTCTATATGTACACAGGAGGTCAGTATATAATCAGAGGAGGTCTATATGTACACAGGAGGTCAGTATATAATCAGAGGGGGTCTATATGTACACAGGAGGTCAGTATATAATCAGAGGGGGTCTATATGTACACAGGAGGTCAGTATATAATCAGAGGAGGGTCTATATGTACACAGGAGGTCAGTATATAATCAGAGGAGGTCTATATGTACACAGGAGGTCAGTATATAATCAGAGGGGGTCTATATGTACACAGGAGGTCAGTATATAATCAGAGGGGGGTCTATATGTACACAGGAGGTCAGTATATAATCAGAGGGGGGTCTATATGTACACAGGAGGTCAGTATATAATCAGAGGAGGTCTATATGTACACAGGAGGTCAGTATATAATCAGAGGGGGTCTATATGTACACAGGAGGTCAGTATATAATCAGAGGGGGGTCTATATGTACACAGGAGGTCAGTATATAATCAGAGGGGGGTCTATATGTACACAGGAGGTCAGTATATAATCAGAGGGAGGTCTATATGTACACAGGAGGTCAGTATAGAATCAGAGGGGGTCTATATGTACACAGGAGGTCAGTATATAATCAGAGGGGGTCTATATGTACACAGGAGGTCAGTATATAATCAGAGGGGGGTCTATATGTACACAGGAGGTCAGTATATAATCAGAGGGAGGTCTATATGTACACAGGAGGTCAGTATATAATCAGAGGGGGGTCTATATGTACACAGGAGGTCAGTATATAATCAGAGGAGGTCTATATGTACACAGGAGGTCAGTATAGAATCAGAGGGGGTCTATATGTACACAGGAGGTCAGTATATAATCAGAGGGGGTCTATATGTACACAGGAGGTCAGTATATAATCAGAGGAGGTCTATATGTACACAGGAGGTCAGTATATAATCAGAGGAGGGTCTATATGTACACAGGAGGTCAGTATATAATCAGAGGGGGGTCTATATGTACACAGGAGGTCAGTGTATAATCAGAGGAGGTCTATATGTACACAGGAGGTCAGTATATAATCAGAGGAGGGTCTATATGTACACAGGAGGTCAGTATATAATCAGAGGAGGTCTATATGTACACAGGAGGTCAGTATATAATCAGAGGAGGTCTATATGTACACAGGAGGTCAGTATATAATCAGAGGGGGGTCTATATGTACACAGGAGGTCGGTATATAATCAGAGGGGGTCTATATGTACACAGGAGGTCAGTATATAATCAGAGGAGGTCTATATGTACACAGGAGGTCAGTATATAATCAGAGGAGGTCTATATGTACACAGGAGGTCAGTATATAATCAGAGGGGGGTCTATATGTACACAGGAGGTCAGTATATAATCAGAGGAGGGTCTATATGTACACAGGAGGTCAGTATATAATCAGAGGAGGTCTATATGTATACAGGAGGTCAGTATATAATAGGAGGTCTATATGTACACAGGAGGTCAGTATATAATCAGAGGGGGTCTATATGTACACAGGAGGTCAGTATATAATCAGAGGGGGTCTATATGTACACAGGAGGTCAGTATATAATCAGAGGGGGTCTATATGTACACAGGAGGTCAGTATATAATCAGAGGAGGTCTATATGTACACAGGAGGTCAGTATATAATCAGAGGAGGTCTATATGTACACAGGAGGTCAGTATATAATCAGAGGAGGTCTATATGTACACAGGAGGTCAGTATATAATCAGAGGAGGGTCTATATGTACACAGGAGGTCAGTATATAATCAGAGGAGGTCTATATGTACACAGGAGGTCAGTATATAATCAGAGGAGGTCTATATGTACACAGGAGGTCAGTATATAATCAGAGGGGGTCTATATGTACACAGGAGGTCAGTATATAATCAGAGGAGGTCTATATGTACACAGGAGGTCAGTATATAATCAGAGGAGGTCTATATGTAACAGGAGGTCAGTATATAATCAGAGGGGTCTATATGTACACAGGAGGTCAGTATATAATCAGAGGGGGTCTATATGTACACAGGAGGTCAGTATATAATCAGAGGAGGTCTATATGTACACAGGAGGTCAGTATATAATCAGAGGGGGTCTATATGTACACAGGAGGTCAGTATATAATCAGAGGGGGGTCTATATGTACACAGGAGGTCAGTATATAATCAGAGGGGTCTATATGTACACAGGAGGTCAGTATATAATCAGAGGAGGTCTATATGTACACAGGAGGTCAGTATATAATCAGAGGAGGTCTATATGTACACAGGAGGTCAGTATATAATCAGAGGGGGTCTATATGTACACAGGAGGTCAGTATATAATCAGAGGAGGTCTATATGTACACAGGAGGTCAGTATATAATCAGAGGGGTCTATATGTACACAGGAGGTCAGTATATAATCAGAGGGGGTCTATATGTACACAGGAGGTCAGTATATAATCAGAGGGGGTCTATATGTACACAGGAGGTCAGTATATAATCAGAGGAGGTCTATATGTACACAGGAGGTCAGTATATAATCAGAGGGGGTCTATATGTACACAGGAGGTCAGTATATAATCAGAGGGGGTCTATATGTACACAGGAGGTCAGTATATAATCAGAGGAGGTCTATATGTACACAGGAGGTCAGTATATAATCAGAGGAGGTCTATATGTACACAGGAGGTCAGTATATAATCAGAGGGGGTCTATATGTACACAGGAGGTCAGTATATAATCAGAGGGGGTCTATAT
Organism: Bufo bufo; assembly: GCF_905171765.1. NCBI lineage: Eukaryota > Metazoa > Chordata > Amphibia > Anura > Bufonidae > Bufo > Bufo bufo. The sequence continues at coordinate 2,352,400 of NC_053395.1, read as the reverse complement.
GTACACAGGAGGTCAGTATATAATCAGAGGAGGTCTATATGTACACAGGAGGTCAGTATATAATCAGAGGAGGTCTATATGTACACAGGAGGTCAGTATATAATCAGAGGAGGTCTATATGTACACAGGAGGTCAGTATATAATCAGAGGAGGGTCTATATGTACACAGGAGGTCAGTATATAATCAGAGGAGGTCTATATGTACACAGGAGGTCAGTATATAATCAGAGGGGTCTATATGTACACAGGAGGTCAGTATATAATCAGAGGGGGTCTATATGTACACAGGAGGTCAGTATATAATCAGAGGGGGGGTCTATATGTACACAGGAGGTCAGTATATAATCAGAGGGGGTCTATATGTACACAGGAGGTCAGTATATAATCAGAGGGGGTCTATATGTACACAGGAGGTCAGTATATAATCAGAGGGGGTCTATATGTACACAGGAGGTCAGTATATAATCAGAGGAGGTCTATATGTACACAGGAGGTCAGTATATAATCAGAGGGGGGTCTATATGTACACAGGAGGTCAGTATATAATCAGAGGGGGGGTCTATATGTACACAGGAGGTCAGTATATAATCAGAGGGGGGGTCTATATGTACACAGGAGGTCAGTATATAATCAGAGGGGGGTCTATATGTACACAGGAGGTCAGTATATAATCAGAGGGGGTCTATATGTACACAGGAGGTCAGTATATAATCAGAGGGGGTCTATATGTACACAGGAGGTCAGTATATAATCAGAGGAGGTCTATATGTACACAGGAGGTCAGTATATAATCAGAGGGGGTCTATATGTATATCACATGTGACAGTCTCTCTCCCCACCCGGTCTGTCTCTCGGCCGGACTCAGTACTCACAGTTCGGGCTGTCTCGGGATGTCTCTCGCTGTCTCCTCCTCTTCCTCTCCTCTTATCCCCTCCCCGGACAGTCCGGCAGAAATCTCCTCGTCTGCGGTCAGTGCCGGAGGAGGGAGACGCCGGGATGTCTCTTCTCTACTGATTACCCGGGTTTGTCGTCTCTTTTCTGTACAGCCCCTGGGGTGTCTCTTTTCTATTCAGTTCCGGGGATGTCTCTATTCCACGGAGCCCCCGGGGTGTCTCTTTTCCACGCTGCCCCGGGGATGTCTCTTTTCCACGCTGCACCGGGGGTGTCTCTTTTCCACGCTGCCCCGGGGGTGTCTCTTTTCCACGCTGCCCCGGGGGTGTCTCTTTTCCACGCTGCCCCGGGGGTGTCTCGGGCCTCTTTTTGGCTGGGGATAAGTTCTTTTTTCCGGACCTGTTGAAATGAATTGTTCTGTGTACGGAAAAACTGCAAGAGGCCGAACTGATATAAGCTGTAATAATGAAATACCACACGCGGGCTGTCAGGGGAGAGCAGGCTGTGAGAATCAGGGGGAGCAGGCTGTCCGGATCAGGGGGGAGCAGGCTGTTCAAATCAGGGGGGCGGACTGTCGGGGTCAGTGGGAGCAGGCTGTCGGGGTCAGTGGGAGCAGGCTGTCGGGGTCAGTGGGAGCAGGCTGTCGGGGTCAGTGGGGTCAGGGTGGAGAAGGCTGTCGGGGTCAGTGGGAGCAGGCTGTCGGGGTCAGTGGGAGCAGGCTGTCGGGGTCAGTGGGAGCAGGCTGTCGGGGTCAGTGGGAGCAGGCTGTCGGGGTCATGGTGGAGCAGGCTGTCGGGGTCAGTGGGAGCAGGCTGTCGGGGTCAGTGGGAGCGGGCTGTCGGGGTCAGTGGGAGCAGGCTGTCGGGGTCAGTGGGAGCAGGCTGTCGGGGTCAGTGGGAGCAGGCTGTCGGGGTCAGTGGGAGCAGGCTGTCGGGGTCAGTGGGAGCGGGCTGTCTGGGTCAGGGTGGAGCGGGCTGTCGGGGTCAGTGGGAGCGGGCTGTCTGGGTCAGGGTGGAGCGGGCTGTCGGGGTCAGGGTGGAGCGGGCTGTCGGGGTCAGGGTGGAGCGGGCTGTCGGGGTCAGGGTGGAGCGGGCTGTCGGGGTCAGGGTGGAGCGGGCTGTCGGGGTCAGGGTGGAGCGGGCTGTCGGGGTCAGGGTGGAGCGGGCTGTCGGGGTCAGGGTGGAGCGGGCTGTCGGGGTCAGGGTGGAGCGGGCTGTCGGGGTCAGTGGGAGCGGGCTGTCGGGGTCAGTGGGAGCAGGCTGTCGGGGTCAGTGGGAGCAGGCTGTCGGGGTCAGTGGGAGCGGGCTGTCGGGGTCAGTGGGAGCGGGCTGTCGGGGTCAGTGGGAGCGGGCTGTCGGGGTCAGTGGGAGCGGGCTGTCGGGGTCAGGGTGGAGCGGGCTGTCGGGGTCAGGGTGGAGCGGGCTGTCGGGGTCAGTGGGAGCGGGCTGTCGGGGTCAGTGGGAGCGGGCTGTCGGGGTCAGTGGGAGCGGGCTGTCGGGGTCAGTGGGAGCGGGCTGTCGGGGTCAGTGGGAGCGGGCTGTCGGGGTCAGTGGGAGCAGGCTGTCGGGGTCAGTGGGAGCGGGCTGTCGGGGTCAGTGGGAGCGGGCTGTCGGGGTCAGTGGGAGCAGGCTGTCGGGGTCAGAGCTGGTGACGTCACCGAACACACTGCCGGGCGGAAGTTATTGAAAACGAGACCTAGATCGCGCAGGGCAAGGGAGCGCAACGGAGCATGAGACGCTCCGATGCTAGCCTCAGGGGGGCTGCCGGGGTGAAAAGGTCCAGGTTCAGCTCTGAACCCGGACAACCCCTTTAACCACCTCAGCCCCTATAGCAGTGATGGCGAACCTGCGGCACTCGGAGCCCTCTCTGGCGGCACTCGGAGCCCTCTCTGGCGGCACTCGGAGCCCTCTCTGTCGGCACTCGGAGCCCTCTCTGGCGGCACTCGGAGCCCTCTCTGTCGGCACTCGCATCCCGGAAAACGTCTATGTTGTACCAATATGCCTTAGACTTCTCTTGTCAGTCATCAGCGCAGGTGCACCATGAACAGCGCAGGCGGCGCACTGAATGTAGGCAGGATATTGTAGATAAATGATAAAGTACATGGAAGATATTCTATATTGGACTGTAGTAGGGATCGACCGATATTGATTTTTTAGGGCCGATACCGATAATTTGTGAACTTTCAGGCCGATAGCCGATAATTTATACCGATATTCTGGGAATTTTCATTTTTGAGAAAAAAAAAAATTACTACACAAATCTGCTGAAAATTAATGTTTATTGTTAATGTGTATTTTTTTTGTTTATTGTTAATGTGTATTTTTTTTTTTTTTATAAATCTTTTTCATTTATACTTAATATTTTTGTGGGTTTTTTTTTACTAACTTTTAGCCCCCTTAGGGACTAGAACCCTTGTCCTATTCCCCCTGATAGATCTCTATCAGGGTGAATAGGAGCTCGCACTGTCCCTGCTGATCTGTGCACACAGCAGCAGGGAGCTTACCATGGCAGCCAGGACTTCAATAGCGTCCTGGCTGCCATGGTAACCGATCGGAGCCCCAGGATTACACAGCTGGGGCTCCGATCGGAGGAGCAGGGGAGAGGGGATCCTGTGGCCACTGCCACCAATGAGTAATACTGGGTGGGGGGGGGGGGCACACTGCGCCACCAATGTTTTTACTATTGGCCGGGATTGGGGTGGGGGCGCACTGCGCCACCAATGATTAATACTGGGGGGCTTGGGGGGGCGCACTGCGCCACCAATGAAGATAAGTCTCTCAATCATTCATATACAGGAGGCGGGAGCTGGCTGCAGAATCATAGCCGGCTCCCGACCTCTATGAGCGGTAGCTGCGATCTGCGGCACCTGAGGAGTTAACTACCGCGGATCGCAGCTGCCGCTCATAGAGGTCGGGAGCCGGCTATGATTCTGCAGCCAGCTCCCGCCTCCTGTATATGAATGAATGAAAGCCCCTCCCCTCCTCTTATGTTCTCTCCTCTCATTGGCGGCAGCAGCAGCACAGGGGGAGGAGACACGGCTTCCTTCTCCCCTGTGCTGCGGAGGGAACACGGAGAGCGCTGAGAGCAGCGCGTTCTGTGTTCCCAATACGTTATCGGAATATCGGCAAAATGGATGCCGATAACGTTTAAAATCCTCAATATCAGCCAATAATATCGGCCAAACCGATAATCGGTCGATCCCTAGACTGTAGCATTCAAGGTAAATTGCTGTGTTGGCACTTTGCGATAAATAAGTGGGTTTATGTTGTAGTTTGGGCACTCGGTCTGTAAAGGGTTAACCATCACTGCCCTATTGCTTAAACCCCCTTAATGACCAGGCCACTTTTTACACTTCTGACCTACCCTACTTTCACGGTTTATTGCTCGGTCATGCAACTTACCACCCAAATGAATTTTACCTCCTTTTCTTCTCACTAATAGAGCTTTCATTTGGTGGTATTTCATTGCTGCTGACATTTTTACTTTTTTTGTTATTAATCGAAATTTAACGATTTTTTTGCAAAAAAATGACATTTTTCACTTTCAGTTGTAAAATTTTGCAAAAAAAACGACATCCATATATAAATTTTTCTCTAAATTTATAGTTCTACATGTCTTTGATAAAAAAAAAAATGTTTGGGTAAAAAAAAAAATAGTTTGGGTAAAAGTTATAGCGTTTACAAACTATGGTACAAAAATGTGAATTTCGGCATTTTGAAGCAGCTCTGACTTTCTGAGCACCTGTCATGTTTCCTGAGGTTCTACAATGCCCAGACAGTACAAACACCCCACAAATGACCCCATTTCTGAAAGTACACACCCAAGGTATTCGCTGATGGGCATAGTGAGTTCATAGAAGTTTTTATTTTTTGTCACAAGTTAGCGGAAAATTATGTTTTGTTTTATTTTCGTTTTTTTTTTTTTTCTTACAAAGTCTCATATTCCACTAACTTGTGACAAAGTCATCGTGTAGATGCCATTGTCCTGGCAAGATATTAGCTCTAACGACAGCTTGAGCAATAAACGTAACCATGTGTACAATATAAGATGACGCCAATATACGGACGGGGTCACGTAGTAGTAGTGTGCGTGTGAGTCGATGTCACTGTTAGCGGAGATGAACACCAAGTACCCCAAATTTCTTAGGGCATTTCCTGTGACTAAACTAGGGATCGACCGATTATCGGTTTGGCCGATATTATCGGCTGATATTCAGGATTTTGACAGTTATCGGTATCGGCATCTATTTTGCCGATATTCCGATAACGTATTGGGCACACAGATCGCGCTGCTCAGCAGCACAGGGGAGAAGGAAGCAGTGTCTCCTCCCCCTGTGATGCCGCCAATGAGAGGAGAGAAGACAAGAGGAGGGGCTGTGGCCGCTGCGCCACCAATGATGTTGACTTACTCATTCAAATTGAACAGGAGGCGGGAGCTGGCTGCAGAATCATAGCCGGCTCCCGACCTCTATGAGCGGTAGCTGCGATCCGCGGTAGTTAACCCCTTAGGTGCCGCGGATCGCAGCTACCGCTCATAGAGGTCCGGAGCCAGCTATGATTCTGCAGCCAGCTCCCGCCTCCTGTATATGAATTAATGAGAGATTTATCTTCATTGGTGGCGCAGTGCCCCCCCACCCCTGTATTAAAAACATTGGTGGCGCAGTGCGCCCCCCACCCAAGCCCCCCCAGTTTTAATCATTGGGGGCAGTGGCCACAGGGTTCCCTCTCCCCTCCGATCGGAGCCCCAGCAGTGTAAGCCTGGGGCTCCGATCGGTTACCATGGCAGCCAGGACGCTACTTAAGCCCTGACTGCCATGGTAAGCTCCATGCTGCTGTGTGCACAGAGCAGCAGGGACAGAGTGAGCTCCTATCAGGGTGAATAGGACAAGGGTTAAAAGTTAGTAAAAAATAAACACCAAAATATTAAGTATAAATAAAAAAAGAAAGATTTACAAAAAAAAAATATATACACATTAACAATAAACATATTCATTTTCAGCAGATTTGTGTAGGAATTGTATTTTTTTTCAAAAATGAAATTTCACAGAATATCGGTATAAATTATCAGCTATCGGCCTGAAAGTTCACAAATTATCGGTATCGGCCCTAAAAAAATCAATATCGGTCGATCCCTAGACTAAACATGAGTTTTTCTAGAGGTATGATTTGATTCACCAAGGCTTTCCATTGGTCTAACGTGGGTGGTCTATCCGCTATCCACCTAAGAGCGATTGCTTTCCTGGCTAGGAATAGCGTTTCCTTTAAAAAGGTACATAAGTGAAGTGTACGGGTATCGTCTTCAACTCTACCTAAGAGACAGAGCTTGGGGCAACATGACGGGGTATCAGGAATCTGCCCTCCAGAAGGATTGGGTATATCTGCCATCCCACACCATGCGTGACTGATCCTACCCATTTCATATAGTCTGGTCGGGGTCGGGTGACTCCTATGAAGTATAAATAGTTGGATTAGTCTGTTATTAGGAGAAGGTGAAGCACTCGACGCCTCGGTCCACTCGTCAGTTCACATTCTTTCCATCTATTCTCCGCTAGCAGAGGTTTGGAAAGCATTTGACGGTCTAGGAGGTGAGTGTATAAAGCTGAAATCATACCTCTCGGACCTTGTGTCTTAAGTATGCCAATCAGCGGGTAATTGGAAATAGAGCTTTTATTGTTTTTGAATGGCGTGTGAAGAGCATGTCGCAACTGTAAATATCTGAGAAAGTGAGATCTTGTGAATGAGAATAAGATTCCATTGTCATACAGTCTCACAAAGTAACTATACCCTATTCTTTCCAAATACTCTTCCCTCCACATTGTATCAGATGTGGGAGCATCGGATTATCCCATAGTGTGACGGCGTCAGGTAGGTCGTGATATTGTCGAAGCTTTGCAGCTTTCCAGACCTGATGTGCCAGTCTATGAGCTGGTAAGGCTTGTCCTGAAACTAATGGGAGGTTTTCATAGGGTGGAAAGCCACAAATGATGTTGTAGGTAATATTCCGAGTTCGGAAGGGTGGAGCATGAGACCCATGAGGTCAAAAAAGGACCTGCCAGGAAGTATAAATATAGGTCAGGCAAGGCCGCCCCTCCTTGCTAACTTCCTCCTTTCTTTACCCCACACAAAGGGGGCCATGATGGCGTGTAAACGATCAAAAAAACGAGGTGATATTGGGGTGCAGGCATGTTCTAGTAGGTATAAGGCTTTGGGTAATGGGATCATTTTAATCAGGTTTAATCTTCCCATAATGGATAAAGGGAGGGTTCTCCAGGACCTGAATTTGTCCAAAACATGTGATTCTATGGGAACTATATTCAACTTGTGGGATAGGAGAGGATCCTTTGTAATAATGATGCCTGATCTACAACCATTAGATTGTGGTATATGGAAGGCCAGCCTGGGGACCACGAGGGCAGACTTAGTCCAGTTGATACGTAGACCCGAATAATAGCCATATAGATCTATAAGATCTATCCCTCTCGGCAGTGATGCCTCTACCTCATCCATATATAATATTAAGTCATCGTTTCCTTTGGTATACTGCTGTAGATAGATAGCGAGGGTCGCAAGCTTCAGGATTAACGACGGGAGTCGGAGCTGCTCTCGGACACGTCCGGCCATGTCTAGTGTCCATGCGATGCCCCCATCATACCAGAGATGATGAGCTGGGTTTTGGAGACGTCAGCCCCATCCTGAACCAGTTATGAAGGATTACAACTTCTTGTTCACTCTCTGGTATGAAACCCCCATGCTGACACGGCGCCGGAGAGTCTGCTGTCCCCTGTCCTGAGTGTGACCAGCAAACGGGCCCATCCTGGTTAGTATCTCTGTACTAACTACCCCCGGGGACCAGGCTGCTGTTTACCCAGGTATGAGGCGGACATCTCGGCCTATATGCAGCCTTCAACCAATTCATCAATGGCTGCTGGCCTGGCAACACAAATGCATAAATACATACGGTATATATATGTGAATCACACTGGACTATGTTACACTACGACACATACCCATAAAACATATAATATCACAGCAAACATTATAACTAGGAATACAGCGGTCCTTATTTCTGATAATCACCATAAAGAACTAATAGTCTCTGATTCCTGATTTGTTTGACCGCCTCAGGGGAACAAAGATCTTCTCCTAATTAGACCTACGTGGGGCCTCCAACTTGATTAGGATTCATCTAGGGGTTGAGTGGAAGACCGCTTTTAACACCCGAGATGGTCAGTACGAGTACTCTATGATGCCCTTTGGGCTAAGCAATACCCTAGCAGTCTTCCAGTCTAGTAGTTCGTAAATTACATCTTCAGAGATTTCCTCTATTTCGGCATTGTGGTGAACCTTGACGACATTCTTGTGTTCTCTCCAGATTTGGCTTCCCACCGGAGACAGGTCCGTCAGGTCTAGCAAAGATTAAGGGAGAATCGCCTGTATGCCAAGTTTAAAAAATGTATTTTGGAACAGTCCTCCCTTCCATTTCTGGGGTACATAATATCCGATACTGGCCTACAGATGGATCCTGAGAAGCTGTCAGCGATCTTAAAGTGGCCTCATCCTTCTGGTTTGGAAGCAATCCAGAGTTTCCTGGGGTTCGCCAACTACTACAGCCAGTTCGTGCCACATTTCTCGTCCTTGACAGCTCCCATCTCAGCCTTGACCTGCCAAGGAGCGAACTCTTAAGAAGCATCCTGTGGTGATCTACACCGATCACAAGAATCTGACCTCTCTGCAGTCCTTACAAAGACTGAATCCTCGTCAAGCCAGGTGGTCCTTATTCTTTGCCCGCTTTGATTTTATTATTTTCGTGCTGCAGAGAAGAATATCAAAGCAGAGTCTCTCTCGAGATCCTTTCATTCTATCAACTGGGAGGAGGCGCCTCAACACATCATCAATGATCCTGCAAAAATTGTTTGTCCTGTCAAGTTGTCTGAAATTCCGCCTGGAAAGACCTTTGTTGCGCAGACCCTCAGGAAGCAATTTTTACTCTGGGGTCATTATTCAAAAATTGCAGATAACGCCGGACAATGAAAGACTTTCAAGCTCATTGCTCAACGGTACTGGTGGCCATCCATGCGGCAAGACATCCAAGACTTTGTCACTGCCGGTCCGTCATGTGCACAGAATAAAACCTCCAAGCAACGTCTAGCGGGTCTCCTCTTCATGTTCCAGAGGCTCCCTGGCAACAGATAGCAATGCACTTCATTACTGATCTACCCTTGTCCTCTGGTTGTTCTGTAATTTGGGCTGTGGTGGATCGTTTTTCCAAAATGGCGCACTTCATCCCTCGTCTTGGTCTTCCTTCTGCTCCTCAGCTAGCAAAAAAATGTATTGAACACATTTTTCGCCTCCACGGTTTTCCCCACTGTTTTGTGTCAGATGGAGGTGTGCAGTTCGCATCCAAGTTCTGCAGAGCTCTTTGTGAGCTGTTGAATGTGTCTCTAGACTGTCTTCTCTTCAGCTTATCATCTGCAGTCTAATAGTCAAGTGGAAGGTGTCAATCAAATCCTGACCAATCTTTTGCAACACTTTACGAACCTCCATCATGACTACTGGGCCCAGCTATTACCTTGGGCGGAATTTTCGTACAATAACCATGTCAGCAAGTCTTCCAAGAAGTCATCATTTTTTATTGTTTACGGTCAACAACCTAACATCCCACCCCCAGTGTCTTCTACTTCTGGTATCCCTGCTACAGATGCAACTTTCTAGCGGGTTCTCTAAAATCTGGGAGGAGACCAGGGGCGTTCTGAAAGAGGCTTCTGTGCGCATGAAGGAGGCCACTGATAGGAGAATCTGTCCTGGTGATAAAGTGTGGCTTGCCTCCAAATACATTAGGCTCAAAATACCCTCTTACAAACTGGGTCCACGCCTCATCAGTCCATTTAAGATCCTCAAGCAAATTAATGATGTTTCCTAACAGCTTAAGCCTCGGCCTCTCTCCAGGTACCCAAATTATTTCCACGTCTCCCTGCTGAAACCTGTCCTCCTGAATCGCTTTGTCAAGAAACTTCTGTTGAGGCCGGTGAAGAGAACGTCTATGAGTGAAAGGTATTCTGGGGATGAAGAAAAGTAGAGATAAAACCCTGTTTCTTGTGGATTGGAAGGGGTTTGGTCCTGAGGAAAGATCTGGGAATCCAGAGAGAACCTCAATGCCCTCTTCTGAATATTTTTTTTTGTCTAGGGCCAGGCCTGAGGAGAGGGGTGTGGGCAGTGGTGCATCTTGGTTTTGTGCTGCCCTAGGCGAGAGACTAAACTCGGGCACCCCCCTAATATTAATTTGACCACCCCTTCCTGTCACGGCCAAAACCCCATCATCTGTAAACCCCACCCCTTCCTCTTTATGCTCACCCTTTCCTGTTTTGCATAAACAATATTAAGAAATTTATCGCGATAACATTATATATCGCGATAAATCCCGTTTAAAAGAAAAAAAACACAAGAGACGTTATACTGTATGGGGGCAGCCTCAACTAGAGTTATACTGTATGGGGGCAGCCTCAACGAGACGTTATACTGTATGGGGGCAGCCTCAACGAGACGTTATACTGTATGGGGGCAGCCACAAGGAGACGTTATACTGTATGGGGGCAGCCACAAGGAGACGTTATACTGTATGGGGGCAGCACAAGGAGACGTTATACTGTATGGGGGCAGCCACAAGGAGACGTTATACTGTATGGGGGCAGCCACAAGGAGACGTTATACTGTATGGGGGCAGCCACAGGAGACGTTTACTGTATGGGGGCAGCCACAAGGAGACGTTATATGTATGGGGGCAGCCACAAGGAGACGTTATACTGTATGGGGGCAGCCACAAGGAGACGTTACACTGTATGGGGGCAGCCACAAGGAGACATTATACTGTATGGGGGCAGCCACAAGGAGACGTTATACTGTATGGGGGGCAGCCACAAGGAGACGTTATAATGTATGGGGGCAGCCACAAGGAGACGTTATACTGTATGGGGGCAGCCACAAGGAGACGTTATACTGTATGGGGGCAGCCACAATGAGACGTTATACTGTATGGGGGCAGCCACAAGGAGACGTTACACTGTATGGGGGCAGCCACAAGGAGACATTATACTGTATGGGGGCAGCCACAAGGAGCCGTTATACTGTATGGGGGGCAGCCACAAGGAGACGTTATACTGTATGGGGGCAGCCACAAGGAGACGTTATTCTGTATGTGGGCAGCCACAAGGAGACGTTATACTGTATGGGGGCAGCCACAAGGAGACGTTATACTGTATGGGGGCAGCCACAAGGAGACGTTATACTGTATGGGGGCAGCCACAAGGAGACGTTATACTGTATGGGGGCAGCCACAAGTAGACGTTATACTGTATGGGGGCAGCCACAAGGAGACGTTATACTGTATGGGGGCAGCCTCAACGAGACGTTATACTGTATGGGGGCAGCCTCAACGAGACGTTATACTGTATGGGGGGCAGCCTCAACGAGACGTTATACTGTATGGGGGCAGCCTCAACAAGACGTTATACTGTATGGGGGCAGCCTCAACAAGACGTTATACTGTATGGGGGCAGCCACAAGGAGACGTTATACTGTATGGGGGCAGCCTCAAGCAGATAGTGCACTCTGCACTGTGTCATAAATAACGGTGGTATGTGTGTCAGACTGTCTATGGTGGCCCTGGCCTCTCCTTGAGGCTGCCCCATACAGTCTGACATACCACCTTCTCGCTCTCACAGTGCACTATTTGCTTTTTAACTCTCGTCCTCACTCGCTCCTGTTCCGATGCCTGGAGCTGGAACATTCCTCGCAGGGCAGGCCAGGAGTCAGGCGAAGTGGCCAACTCTGTTCTGTAACTATGTGAGGAGGAAGGTATGTAGAGACATTTCCCGTGGCTGCCGCTTGTGTTGTGAATATTCCGGCCCACTGCGCATGCGCGAAAAAGACGGCTCGGCGCAGGCGCAGTAGTATTAAAATTCGGAACACCTGAGGTCGGGAGGAAGTCAGGAGGACTCGGGAGGAGGGTCCTGCTTCACTATGCGGCGCGGCGATGCCGTTCGCATAGTGAAGGATCGGATTCGGATCGGCAAGCAGCGGACAAAGGGGGAAAAAGTTTGACACATTTTACTATCACTAGGCAGGCAAACAAGGCATTTTGCCGCCCCATTGGCAAGTGCCGCCCTAGGCAAATGCCTTGTTTGCCTTGTGATAGATACGCCTCTGGGTGTGGGGGGTGGTACTGCGAGCGTGGACTGTTGTATCTGTGCTCCATGCCAGAGCTTACTTCCTGCTCGAGTCCTGTACTGGCTGTTAGGGCGAGCACGGGAGTTCACACCCTCTATCTCCTCCGCCAAGGCAGGGTTGCAGAAGTAATTTAAAGGCGCTCCCTGCCCCAGGAAGACGCCTGAGCAATCTTGGGCACTGACTTGTCTAGGTCCTAGATATGAAGGAGTTTTGTTAGTTTCTGCTTTTCTGTGTACCGCACTTTGCTTCTTAATTTAATGGATTTTGCTTGTTTGCAGCTTGCCTCTGACCTTGGCGTCGTTTATGGACTTTGCTTGATCGCTGCCTGACTTCAGACTTTCTGACCATGTCCTTCACTCAGTGCATTGCATCGGTATCTCTGACCCCTGGTCAGCCGCCACTGGCTCGGGGACTGCTCTGGAGTGGCACCTGGTAACTACCCTAACTGCCCAAGCCTATCCTCACCATCAGAGGCTCTAGTGAAGACCAGGTAGTGACTTAGTCACGTCCCTGCAGAGTATAGCCAGTCAGTGGCACAGTGGGTCCATACCCGCTTGTATAAGAGACTGCACGGCTAGAGGCTGGATGTTATACACTGTGGTAATAGCAGACTGCACGGCTAGAGGCTGGATGTTATACACTGTGGTAATGGTAGACTGCACAGCCAGAGGATGGATGTTATACACCTGTGGTAATGGTAGACTGCATGGCTAGAGGCTGGATGTTATACACTGTGGTAATGGTAGACTGCACAGCCAGAGGATGGATGTTATACACCTGTGGTAATGGTAGACTGCACGGCTAGAGGCTGGATGTTATACACATGTGGTAATGGTAGACTGCATGGCTAGAGGCTGGATGTTATACACTGTGGTAATGGTAGACTGCACAGCCAGAGGATGGATGTTATACACCTGTGGTAATGGTAGACTGCACGGCTAGAGGCTGGATGTTATACACTGTGGTAATGGTAGACTGCACAGCCAGAGGATGGATGTTATACACCTGTGGTAATGGTAGACTGCACGGCTAGAGGCTGGATGTTATACACTGTGGTAATGGCAGACTGCACGGCTAGAGGCTGGATGTTATACACTGTGGTAATGGAAAGACTGCACGGCCAGAGGGTGGATGTTATACACTGTGGTAATGGTAGACTGCACGGCTAGAGCTGATGTTATACACTGTGGTAATGGTAGACTGCACGGCTAGAGGCTGGATGTTATACACTGTGGTAATGGTAGACTGCATGGCTAGAGGATGGATGTTGTACACTGTGGTAATGGCAGACTGCATGGCTAGAGGCTGGATGTTATACACTGTGGTAATGATAGACTGCACGGCTAGAGGCTGGATGTTATACACTGTGGTAATGGCAGACTGCACGGCTAGAGGCTGGATGTTATACACTGTGGTAATGATAGACTGCACGGATAGAGGCTGGATGTTATACACTGTGGTAATGGTAGACTGCATGCCTAGAGGCTGGATGTTATACACCTGTGGTAATGGTAGACTGCACGGCTAGAGGCTGGATGTTATTACAGTCCTGGTAATGGTAGACAGCACGGCTAGAGGCTGGATGTGATACACTGTGGTAATGGTAGACTGCACGGCTAGCGGCTGGATGTTATACACTGTGGTAATGGTAGACTGCACGGCTAGAGGCTGGGATGTCTATACACTGTGGTAATGGTAGACAGACGGCTAGAGGCTGGATGTTATACACCTGTGGTAATGGCAGACTGCACGGCTAGAGGCTGGATGTTATACACTGTGGTAATGGTAGACTGCACGGCTAGAGGCTGGATGTTATACACTGTGGTAATGGTAGACTGCATGGCTAGAGGCTGGATGTTATACACCTGTGGTAATGGTAGACTGCACGGCTAGAGGCTGGATGTTATACACTGTGGTAATGGTAGACAGCACGGCTAGAGGCTGGATGTTATACACCTGTGGTAATGGCAGACTGCATGGCTAGAGGCTGGATGTTATACACTGTGGTAATGGTAGACTGCATGGCTAGAGGCTGGATGTTATACACTGTGGTAATGGTAGAACTGCCTGCTAGAGGCTCGATGTTATACACTGTGGTAATGGTAGACTGCATGGCTAGAGGTGGATGTTATACACTGTGGTAATGGTAGACTGCATGGCTAGAGGTGGATGTTATACACTGTGGTAATGGTAGACTGCATAGCTAGAGGCTGGATGTTACAGTCTGGTAATGGTAGACAGCACGGCTAGAGGCTGGATGTTATTACACCTGTGGTAATGGTACACTGCATCGGCTAGAGGCTGGATGTTATACACTGTGGTAATGGCAGACTGCACGGCTAAAGGCTGGATGTTATACACTGAGGTAATGGCAGACTGCACGGCTAGAGGCTGGATGTTATACACTGTGGTAATGGTAGACTGCACGGCTAGAGGATGGATGTTATACACTGTGGTAATGGTAGACTGCATGTCTAGAGGCTGGATGTTATACACCTGTGGTAATGGTAGACTGCACGGCTAGAGGCTGGATGTTATACACTGTGGTAATGGCAGACTGCATGGCTAGAGGCTGGATGTTATACACTGTGGTAATGCAGACAGCACGGCTAGAGGCTGGATGTTATACACCTGTGGAATGAGCAGACTGCACGGCTAGAGCTGGATGTTCAACACATGTGGTAATGGTAGACTGCATGGCTAGAGGCTGGATGTTATACCACTGTGGTAATGGCAGACTGCACGGCTAGAGGCTGGATGTTATACACTGTAGGTAATGGCAAGACTGCATAGCTAGGAGGCTGGATGTTATACACTGTGGTAATGGTAGACTGCATGGCTAGAGCCTGGATGTTATACACTGTGGTAATGGCAGACTGCATGGCTAGAGCCTGGATGTTATACACCTGTTGGTAATGGCAGACTGCATGGCTAGAGGCTGGATGCTATACACTGTGGTAATGGCAGACTGCACGGCTAGAGGCTGGATGTTATACACTGTGGTAATGGTAGTCGGGTCTCCTGTTTTATAGACAGACACAGAGACATTCAAAATAAGCCTATATTATATACATAATCGACAGTATGTAACAGAGATGATAGAGTCTAGGACCCCCACACTCATGAGATATGGCGTTAGCCCCTCCCAATGACAAGGTGATATGAAGGACTATACGTAACATGGGGTTAGCTCCTCCTACTGCAGGGTGATATACAGATCTTCAATATGTGACATGCTGTTAGCTCCTCCCACCGCAGTGATATACAGATCTGTATGTGACATGGCCTTAAACTCCTCCCATTGCAGGGTGATATATATAGATCTATATGTGAATGATGTTAGCTCCTCCCATTGCAGGGCGATATATAGATCTATATGTGACATGCCATTAGCTTCTCTCAGGGTGATATAGCCGAGGCAAGTGATATAACCCATTGAGTATAATATCCTGTCCTCCATCTCCTGTGGGGGTAGTAGTCCTGAAGGATTTGCTTGTCCCACCCCCAGTAGTCGCTGTGGATTGTGCAGAGTGTTCCTATCACCCTTTGGGTGTTATAAATCCATGAGCAGTGGACCTCCTGAGGTGGCGGTAGATAGAGACATGGTGTAAGGACGCCCACACTGCCAGGAGGTCCACCAGAGCAGATGATGGCAGCTCCTCCTCATCTTAGAGCCTCTTGAAGATTGAGAAGATGCCACTGCCACCATCGCGTGGTCTCCGGCGGCTGTCTCTTCTGGTGGGGGTGGAGGGTGAGCTCTCGGATGTCCTCTCCTGCTCTCTCTGGGACTTCAGCTGCTGGTTGATAACAATCTGCATGTCGTCCTGTGTGGAGAAGGGCAACTGAGATCAACTTAATGGAATGACCAAGCGGGCAACCGCTAGAACCAAGTATCCAGCATGGCGTCGCTACACCCATCGGGTTAGTGGTAAACATGGGATAAGACAACCATGTCTATGTTATTGGGCCACAGCCACAAATCTAATGCCTTCTGCCAGTCGGACTCTTCTGCACTCACCTCCCAAGCCTCCAGCTCCTGGCTCAGTAACACCTTCTGCTCCACCGCACTGAGGAGCTGACGACTCATTGACTCCTTTTCCAGACGACATTTTGCCAACTCCAATTCCAGCTCCCCCTTCCTGAAGAGATGAAATAGGCATGAACAGCTTGAATGTCCACATACTGTAGACACATGCCATGTATTGTGTCCAAACATTGCCTACATACTCTACACGTAGTCTACGTACCGTCCACATACTCTACACACATTGTCCACATACTGTCTGCATGGCTGCAGAGAAGAAACGTACTTGTAGGGTTGACAGATTGGTGGGGGTCTGACACTCTGCACCCTGATAAGATGTTTTGGGCAGTCGCACCAGGAATAAGACAGTGGATGGAGCTGGAAGCTCCATACTCCATGTAGTGTCCTCGCCGGGTACTGCACTTCAGCTGCCCTACAAGTGAATGTACCCCAGCTCTATGGAGCCTTCTGCTTGGTACACTGCATTGTTTCCCACGCTGTGGCTGCCCAAAACAGCTGATTGTGGGGGGGCCTGGTGTTGGACCTCTACCAATCTGATGACCTATTCTGAGAATAGGTCATTAATATCAGTAGCTCGAGAACCCTTTTAACCATTAGCCCAGTGCATTGATTTCAGTGCTTCAGAACTTTCAGATCTCCCCAATACGTCATCCTAGTCACCTGTCATCCACCTCTACGTCATCCTAGTCACCTGTCATCCACCTCTACGTCATCCCAGTCACCCACCTCTATGTCATCCTAGTCACCTGTCATCCACCTCTACGTCATCCTAGTCACCTGTCATCCACCTCTACGTCATCCTAGTCACCTGTCATCCACCTCTACGTCATCCTAGTCACCTGTCACCCACCTCTATGTCATCCTAGTCACCTGTCATCTACCTCTACGTCATCCTAGTCACCTGTCATCCACCTCTACGTCATCCTAGTCACCTGTCATCCACCTCTACATCCTCCCAGTCACCAGTCATTCACCTCTACGTCATCCAAGACACCAGTCATTCACCTCTACGTCATCCTAGTCACCTGTCAACCACCTCTACGTCATCCCAGTCACCTGTCAACCACCTCTACGTCATCCTAGTCACCTGTCATCCACCTCTACATCCTCCCAGTCACCAGTCATTCACCTCTACGTCATCCAAGACACCAGTCATTCACCTCTACGTCATCCTAGTCACCTGTCAACCACCTCTACGTCATCCCAGTCACCTGTCAACCACCTCTACGTCATCCTAGTCACCTGTCATCCACCTCTACATCCTCCCAGTCACCAGTCATTCACCTCTACGTCATCCTAGTCACCTGTCAACCACCTCTACGTCATCCCAGTCACCTGTCAACCACCTCTACGTCATCCCAGTCACCTGTCAACCACCTCTACGTCATCCCAGTCACCTGTCAACCACCTCTACGTCATCCCAGTCACCTGTCAACCACCTCTACGTCATCCCAGTCACCTGTCAACCACCTCTACGTCATCCCAGTCACCTGTCATCCACCTCTACATCATTTCGTCCACCAGTCATCTGCACCACAGTCATGTCAGATATATCGTCACAATCTCATTCAGAGTTCCTCATCTGCTGACTCACTTCATAATTGCTTCATCACGGTCGGACACCGCTTGTCTCAGGACACTGTCGTGGTCATTCTGCTGTAGCATTTTGCGCAGTTTCTGAAGTTCCTCCTGCAGAGATTTTATCTCTATGTGTTGAAGGTTGACCTGTGGACAGAGAGGTCACTGGGTGTGAAGTGTAGACACTCCCATGGGGTGTGTAGATTGCACATTATGGGGTGGTAGGTATACTTACCACATCTTGCAGTCTCCCAATCTCCTCTTCTTTCTCCTGGATCATTTCTCGTTCTCTTTGTGTTTTGTATGTGGACATGTGACTTTCGCTCCCAAATGTGTGTCCCTCAAACTGGAGCGATGGGTTCATTGAGGTGCTCTGCAGTACAAAGGGGAAGAAGTATTATGGTACAAGACTCTAGACGACCATGCAGAAGCTCCACTAGGGGGTGACACACTGGAGTTACTGACATGAGGTACCTCTAGATCATTAATGTGTGCACATGGGACTCGGGGTAAATGCAGTCACTTTGTCGCAGGATCATTAGTCCTGTAGAAGCAGAACTGGTCCCACCTATAGTCTCCATTTTAGAATAGGAGTGCCGGTGGTCCGGGTCTTATCTCTGATGTTTTCTCAGATTTTCAGTGTCTGTTCCTTTTACTATGAACAATAATAGCATCTGTTGCCCATCACAAGGTGGTTTAGAGCAGATGCAGAGAATATCAATAGATCATTCTCCGATGTATAATTATTACCTCTTTATTACTAATGAAATATGATGGGATATTACAAAGGGATGAGGCTTCAAGGAAGCACCGAGGTGTGGAGTGAGTTATGTTCACTTTATGTTCATGTTAATCCTGGTCATACAAGTTATGTGCAGTCACCATCTCACATCAGGTCTTGAAATGGTTAGACACAACAATGAGATAAATCATGGGAATTACTGGAGCCACCATCAGAACAAATGATCAACTAACCCACAGAGTGAGCAAATCATCAACCAATGGACCACCATCAGAAGGAACGATCAATTAACTACCCCACAGAGACAGCGAGTCACCAACCAACAAGCTACCATCATAGAGCAACCAACCAAGTGACCAACAAACCACCATCAGAATTAGTGACCAGCTAACTAATCCAAAGAGAGCAAGTCACTGACCAACAAACCACCAACCAACAAGCCACTAATAGGAGAGGAAACCAACTGACTCACAGAGAAAGCAAATCACCAACCAATGAGCCACCATCAGAACGAACAACCACCCAACTGACCCACAAGGATACCATCTCACTGACCAACGAGCCACCATCAGAACAAGTGATCAATGAACTGAGCCACAGAGAGAGCCAACCAAAGAGCCACCATCAGAACGAGTAGCCAGTCAACTGACACAGAGAGTCACCGACCAATGAGCCACCATCGGAATCGGCACAAGACTCTAGACTCATCTGAATCGTTATCTCGCTGGTGTCAGCCACATTTGTCATTTCACTTTCAGACATGAATTTCTTCTCTGATATTTGACCTTCAGATGAACATGTGGCTCAGGCAGCGCCAAACTCCCTCCTCACCCCACAGCTGCCCCACGTCAGAACTGTCAAAGGAAGTTATAGAAGATGAAAGCAACAGAAAGTCATTTTTTTCAGTCAAATATGTGGTCTTCAGTCAGAGCTGGAGGACCATGGATGGGGCGATGTGGAGGACAGATGACGGGGCAATGGCGGAGGACAGATGACGGGGCAATGGCGGAGGACAGATGACGGGGCAATGGCGGAGGACAGATGACGGGGCAATGGCGGAGGACAGATGACGGGGCAATGGCGGAGGACAGATGACGGGGCAATGGCGGAGGACAGATGACGGGGCAATGGCGGAGGACAGATGACGGGGCAATGGCGGAGGACAGATGACGGGGCAATGGCGGAGGACAGATGACGGGGCAATGGCGGAGGACAGATGACGGGGCAATGGCGGAGGACAGATGACGGGGCAATGGCGGAGGACAGATGACGGGGAAATGGCGGAGGACAGATGACGGGGCAATGGCGGAGGACAGATGACGGGGAAATGGCGGAGGACAGATGACGGGGCAATGGCGGAGGACAGATGACAGGGCAATGTGGATAGGTTGTGGCAAAGCATTCAATAGGGTTTGAAGGTTCCTCACCTCATGTTCTGGGACTCCTGATGTCTCTTGCAGCTCAGAATGCAGAGAGTAGCGGCTGTCTTGGAGAGCAAAGTGACTGTCTCTCATCTTCAGCTCATCCTGTAGCTCTCCCACTTGTATCTGCAGGGACCGCTGACTGTCTCTTAGACCCTCAACTTCTAACAGTTTTTCCTGCATCTGGAAGAGACAATCAGCTTGTTAGTGTTTCATCCTAGAGAAGGACTGTGCTAAGGTCCAGGGATCTGCCTAACAGGATTAAAACACCCATTGTAATAGGGAGTGGGTGGACTCCATATGTTCACCAGTTGGCATAGTGCCCGCGTGTTGTCTGCATCCTGGCAGAGCCTAAGCAGCGCTGCTTCCACAGAACGTATTCTGACCCATGGTGCTCAGAATCAGCACATTTCCGGACTGGAGCAGGCCCTTCATCAGGGAGGTGGACCATACAGTACACGGGATAGTTTATGCCACACGTGCGGTCTCCTGTGCTCTCGGTTCATTGGTGTTGGGGTCTCCCTTTACACTGTTTAGTGACACTGACCCTCCAGTACTTCTCGGCAGTAATGTACGTGACACCCTCCAGCCCATTCTGACCCTACTTTTTGCTGTTTTCCACTTGATGAAGGGCCCGTCCTTGCCCCACGGGTCAGAATTCTTTCTTTGGAAGCAGCTGTTCTGCAGAGGCCACCCGCCATGACACAGTGTGGACAGGGTACTCTGCACCAGGCCTGATGTCTACTGTGACTTCTCAAGGCTGGGTCTCCGTCCCTTTCACTTACCTTTGCCTCTGTCTCATTCTTCCATCTCTCCAGCTGCAGGACGGTCTCTTTTAGGTGGAACATCAGGCTCTGTGCTCGCTCATTGTCCTCCCGAAGAGTTTTAATTTGAGACTCCATGTCTCTCTTCTTCTCCAGCAAGAGAGCATTCTAGAAAGATAAGAGCAGATCAGAGTGCGCGCTCCCCTCAGCCACATCCGACCCTGCAGGTAAGTCGTCTCCTCACCTCGCTCTGCAGACTTTGCAGTACGGGGGCGAATTGTCCTCGTCTCAGCGTCAGCTCCCGATTCTCTTCTCTTAGAGACTCCAACTGCAGAGTCAGAGACGATTCCACCTGAGAAACCTGAAGAAGAGAAGACACGGGGGTCACCACCGCCCTCTACTGAAGAGGTAAAAAGCCTCAGATACGTTGCCTGTTCTGCCTGCGCCGCAGGTCCCAAAGTGAAGTGGGCAAAGTTCACACGGTCAGTCGCTGTAGGTTGTAGGACCGCGCTGCAGTGAAGCTCCCCGATGTCTTCCCTTTCACGTACAGCCAGTCTCGGGCTTCGGAGAACATGGACGCCGTGCAGTCACCTGCGCTCTCATTCAGCCCCTCTGCAATTTAACAAATAGTCAAGCAGCACAAACACCAGACGGTTATAAAGGGGTTAATATACAAACGGCGACGAATAAAAGCTGCTCAGAAAACGCTGAGGAGTTCAAATGTTCCGGCCCGACCCGGGCTTCGCACAAGCTTCATCGGGGCGAGCACTCCGCCCACTCGGGGGTTTGTCTTAAAAACACCATAAATCCCCCCTTAACTATTTAAATACAGGGTGTATCACACAATTACAATAAACATTGTATCCATGGTAATAACAATAAAAGCATACTTCTAGTAGATACTGTTTACATAAGACGTACGCCTGGTGGAGCGCGTTCCGCAGCGTTATTTCAGCTGTCGTTCCTCGGTGACGCAATCCTGATCACATGGGCGGCTGTAGCCAATGAAGGCCGTTGTTTTGGTCCGTATCTAAGCTGCAGTATCTGCGGCTCGGATACGGACCTATTCACTTCAATGGGCCGCAAAAGATGCGGACAGAATAGGCAGTTATATCAATGGCTGTCCGTTCTGTTATGCAAATTGCGGAACGCACACGGACGCCACCCGTGTTTTGCGGATCCGCAATTTGCAGACCCGCAAAACACACAACGGTCGTGTGCATGAGGCCTAAGGCTGGAAGCCTTCATTGGCTACAGCCGCCCATGTGATCAGGATTGTGTCACCGAGGAACGACAGCTGAAATAACGCTGCGGAACGCGCTCCAGCAGGCGTACGTCTTATGTAAACAGTATCTACTAGAAGCATGCTTTTATTGTTATTTCCATGGATACAATGTTTATTGTAATTGTGTGATACAGGGTGTATTTAAATAGTTAATGGGGGGGGGGGATTTATGGGGTTTTTAAGACAAACCCCCGAGTGGGCGGAGTGCTCGCCCCGATGAAGCTTGTGCTCGGGCCGGAACATTTGAACTCCACAGCGTTTTCTGAGCAGCTTTTATTCGTCGCCGTTTGTATATTAACCCCTTTATAACCGACCGGTGTTTGTGCTGCTTGACTATTTGTTAAATTGCAGAGGGGCTGAATGAGAGCGCAGGTGACTGCACGGCGTCCATGTTCTCCGAAGCCCGAGACTGGCTCTACGTGAAAGGGAAGACATCGGGGAGCTTTACTGCAGCGCGGTCCTACAACCTACAAACCGGATTCCAAAAAAGTTGGGACACTATACAAATGGTGAATAAAAACTGAATGCAATGATGTGGAGGTGCCAACTTCTAATATTATATTCAGAATAGAACATAAATCACGGAACAAAAGTTTAAACTGAGAAAATGTACCATTTTAAGGGAAAAATATGTTGAATCAGAATTTCATGGTGTCAACAAATCCCCAAAAAGTTGGGACAAGGCCATTTTCACCACTGTGTGGCATCTCCCCTTCTTCTTCCAACACTCAACAGACGTCTGGGGACCGAGGAGACCAGTTTCTCCGGTTTAGAAATAGGAATGCTCTCCCGTTCTTGTCTAATCCAGGCCTCAAACTGCTCAATCGTCTTGGGCCTTCTTTGTTGCACCTTCCTCTTTATGATGCGCCAAATGTTCTCTATAGGTGACAGATCTGGACTGCAGACTGGCCATTTCAGTACCCGGATCCTTCTCCTACGCAGCCATGATGTTGGGATTGATGCAGAATGTGGTCTGGCATTATCTGGTTGGAAAATGCAGGGTCTTCCCTGAAAGAGATGACGTCTGGATGGGAGCATATGTTGTTCTAGAACCTGAATATATTTTTCTGCATTGATGGTGCCTTTCCAGACATGCAAGCTGCCCATGCCACACGCACTCATGCAACCCCATACCATCAGAGATGCAGGCTTCTGAACGGAGCGTTGATAACAACTTGGGTTGTCCTTGTCCTCCTTGGTCCGGATGACATGGCGTCCCAGATTTCCAAAAAGAACTTTGAATCGTGACTCGTCTGACCACAGAACAGTCTTCCATTTTGCCACACTCCATTGTAAATGATCCCTGGCCCAGTGAAAACGCCTGAGCTTGTGGATCTTGCTTAGAAATGGCTTCTTCTTTGCACTGTAGAGTTTCAGCTGGCAACGGCGGATGGCCCGGTGGATTGTGTTCACTGACAATGGTTTCTGGAAGTATTCCTGAGCCCATTCTGTGATTTCCTTTACAGTAGCATTCCTGTTTGTGGTGCGGTGTCGTTTAAGGGCCCGGAGATCACGGGCATCCAGTATGGTTTTACCGCCTTGACCCTTACGCACAGAGATTGTTCCAGATTCTCTGAATCTTCGGATGATGTTATGCACAGTTGATGATGATAGATGCAAAGTCTTTGCAATGTTTCGCTGGGTAACACCTTTCTGATATTGCTCCACTATCTTTCTGCGCAACATTGTGGGAATTGGTGATCCTCTACCCATCTTGGCTTCTGAGAGACACGGCCACTCTGAGAAGATCTTTTTATACCCAATCATGTTGCCAATTGACCTAATTAGTGTTAATTGGTCTTCCAGCTCTTCGTTATGCTCAAATTTACTTTTTCCTGCCTCTTATTGCTACTTGTCCCAACTTTTTGGGGATTTAATGACACCGTGAAAATTGGAATCAACGTATTTTTCCTTTAAAATGATACATTTACTCGGATTAAACGTTTGATCTGTCATCTACGTTCTATTACAAATAAAATATTGACATTTGCCATCTCCACATCATTGCATTCAGTTTTTATTCACAATTTGTTTAGTGTCCCAACTTTTTGGGAATCCGGTTTGTACATCCACCGCCCTCTACTGCCCAAAGGGGTCGCCCACCGCCCTCTACTGCCCAAAGGGGTCGCCCACCGCCCTCTACAGCCCAAAGGGGTCGCCCACCGCCCTCTACAGACCAAAGGGGTCGCCCACCGCCCTCTACAGCCCAAAGGGGTCGCCCACCGCCCTCTACAGCCCAAAGGGGTCGCCCACCGCCCTCTACAGACCAAAGGGGTCGCCCACCGCCCTCTACAGCCCAAAGGGGTCGCCCACCGCCCTCTACAGCCCAAAGGGGTCGCCCACCGCCCTCTACAGCCCAAAGGGGTCGCCCACCGCCCTCTACAGCCCAAAGGGGTCGCCCACCGCCCTCTACAGCCGAAGGGGGCCTCCCACCGCCCTCTACTGACCAAGAGGCTCACCCACCGCCCTCTACTGCCCAAAGGGGTCTCCCACCGCTCTCTACTGCCCAACGGGGTCTCCCACCGCTCTCTACTGCCCAACGGGGTCACCCACCGCCCTCTACTGCCCAAGGGGGTCGCCCACCGCCCTCTACTGCCCAAAGGGGTCGCCCACCGCCCTCTACTGCCCAAAGGGGTCGCCCACCGCCCTCTACTGCCCAAAGGGGTCGCCCACCGCCCTCTACTGCCCAAAGGGGTCGCCCACCGCCCTATACTGCCCAAAGGGGTCGCCCACAGCCCTCTATTGCCCAAAGGGGTCGCCCACCGCCCGCTACTGCCAAAAGGGGTCGCCCACCGCCCTCTACTGCCCACAGGGGTCTCCCACCGCCCTCTACTGCCCAAGGGGGTCGCCCACCGCCCTCTACTGCCCAAGGGGGTCGCCCACCGCCCTCTACTGCACAAGGGGGTCGCCCACCGCCCTCTACTGCCCAAAGGGGTCGGCCACCGCCCTCTACTGCCCAAAGGGGTCGCCCACCGCCCTCTACTGCCCAAAGGGGTCGCCCACCGCCCTCTACTGCCCAAAGGGGTCGCCCACCGCCCTCTACTGCCCAAAGGGGTCGCCCACCGCCGTCTACTGCCCAAAGGGGTCGCCCACCGCCCTCTACTGCCCAAAGGGGTCGCCCACCGCCCTCTACTGCCCAAAGGGGTCGCCCACCGCCCTCTACTGCCCAAAGGGGTCGCCCACCGCCCTCTACTGCCCAAAGGGGTCGCCCACCGCCCTCTACTGCCCAAAGGGGTCGCCCTCCGCCCTCTACTGCCAGACCACACCCAACCCAGGGGCTTACTGACTGCTGAGCTGTGTATCTCATCCTGCCCTGGTACCGGCCTGAAGTATAATTAACCCTTTGTGCCTTACACGGCTGACACCAGAGACAGCAGCGGGTGGCACGCCCCCTCCAGGCCCCCAGTGCTGAGGATTAGAGGGTGGTCGCTGTCACCCGGATTACATGAGCAGAACAGAGATGTATCCAACCTGTATCTAAGCAGCTGCTGACTCAAATCTTACTTGACATCTAAGGTTTCTCTTGAAATGCCAGAATAATGTCACCTAACTGCCTGCTCAGTGATGTATCTAATCCTGTCCTGTGTGATACAGTCCGCTCAGTGATGTATGTAATCCTGTCCTGTGTGATACAGTCTGCTCAGTGATGTATCTAATCCTGTCCTGTGTGATACAGTCTGCTCAGTGATGTATCTAATCCTGTCCTGTGTGATACTGCCTGCTCAGTGATGTATCTAATCCTGTCCTGTGTGATACAGTCTGCTCAGTGATGTATCTAATCCTGTCCTGTGTGATACTGTCTGCTGAGCTGTGTATCTAATCCTCTCCTGTGTGATACTGTCTGCTGAGCTGTGTATATAATCTATTCCTGTGTGATACTGTCTGCTGAGCTGTGTATCTAATCCTGTCCTGTGTGATACTGTCTGCTGAGCTGTGTATCTAATCCTATCCTGTGTGATACTGTCTGCTGAGCTGTGTATCTAATCCTATCCTGTGTGATACAGTCTGCTGAGCTGTGTATCTAATCTATTCCTGTGTGATACTGTCTGCTGAGCTGTGTATCTAATCCTATCCTGTGTGATACTGTCTGCTGAGCTGTGTATCTAATCCTATCCTGTGTGATACTGTCTGCTGAGCTGTGTATCTAATCCTGTCCTGTGTGATACTGTCTGCTGAGCTGTGTATCTAATCCTATCCTGTGTGATACTGCCTGCTGAGCTGTGTATCTAATCCTATCCTGTGTGATACTGTCTGCTGAGCTGTGTATCTAATCCTGTCCTGTGTGATACAGTCCGCTCATTGATGTATCTAATCCTGTCCTGTGTGATACAGCCTGCCCAGTGATGTATCTAATCCTGTCCTGTGTGATACAGCCTGCTCTTTGATGTATCTAATCCTGTCCTGTGTGATACTGCCTGCTCATTGATGTATCTAATCCTGTCCTGTGTGATACAGCCTGCTCATTGATGTATCTAATCCTGTCCTGTGTGATACTGCCTGCTCAGTGATGTATCTAATCCTCTCCTGTGTGATACTGTCTGCTGGGCTGTGTATCTAATCCTCTCCTGTGTGATACTGTCTGCTGAGCTGTGTATCTAATCCTATCCTGTGTGACACTGTCTGCTGAGCTGTGTATCTAATCCTATCCTGTGTGATACTGTCTGCTGAGCTGTGTATCTAATCCTGTCCTGTGTGATACTGTCTGCTGAGCTGTGTATCTAATCCTATCCTGTGTGATACTGCCTGCTGAGCTGTGTATCTAATCCTATCCTGTGTGATACTGTCTGCTGAGCTGTGTATCTAATCCTATCCTGTGTGATACCGTCTGCTGAGCTGTGTATCTAATCCTATCCTGTGTGATACAGTCTGCTGAGCTGGGTATCTAATCCTATCCTGTGTGATACCGTCTGCTGAGCTGTGTATCTAATCCTATCCTGTGTGATACTGTCTGCTGAGCTGTGTATCTAATCCTGTCCTGTGTGATACTGTCTGCTGAGCTGTGTATCTAATCCTGTCCTGTGTGATACTGCCTGCTCATTGATGTATCTAATCCTGTCCTGTGTGATACAGCCTGCCCAGTGATGTATCTAATCCTGTCATGTGTGATACAGCCTGCCCAGTGATGTATCTAACCCTGTCCTGTGTGATACTGCCTGCTCATTGATTTATCTAATCCTGTCCTGTGTGATACAGCCTGCCCAGTGATGTATCTAATCCTGTCCTGTGTGATACAGCCTGCCCAGTGATGTATCTAATCCTGTCCTGTGTGATACAGTCCGCTTATTGATGTATCTAATCCTGTCCTGTGTGATACAGCCTGCCCAGTGATGTATCTAATCCTGTCCTGTGTGATACAGTCACCTGTGCCAGCTGCTCCAGGAGGCGCTGGTTCTGCTCGCTCAGCTCCTGCGCGGCGCTGGCGCTCTCTCTGCCGCACTCTCGGTGCTCGGCGGTGAGTTGTCGGATCTGTTGTCGGGCGGCGCTCAGGTCGCTCTCCAGGTCGGTGATTTGCGCCTTCCATTCGCCGTCCTTCGCCTCCATCCTCAGCCGTAAGGCGTGCTTCTCCTGCTCCAGGCGCTGCAACACACAGGGGGAACGGCTACTGCATGGCATGCTGGGACTTGTAGTGCTCCCTGCCTCCACTGCTCAGCAGTCTATACTGACACAAGAGCCAACAGATATGAGGCAACAGCAGAATAGTGACTGCAGCTCTGGAGGTGACCGGAGTATAAGACCTGATATAAAAGTGGAATAGTGACTGCAGTTCTGAAGGTGACTGGAGTATAAGACCTAATGTAACAGAAGAATAGTGCCTGCAGCTCTGGAGGTGACTGGAGTATAAGACCTGATGTAACAGAAGAATAGTGACTGCAGCTCTGGATGTGACTGGAGTATAAGACCTGATGTAACAGCAGAATAGTGACTGCAGCTCTGGAGGTGACCGGAGTATAAGACCTGATGTAACAGCAGAATAGTGACTGCAGCTCTGGAGGTGACCGGAGTATAAGACCTGATATAAAAGTGGAATAGTGACTGCAGTTCTGAAGGTGACTGGAGTATAAGACCTAATGTAACAGAAGAATAGTGACTGCAGCTCTGGAGGTGACTGGAATATAAGACCTAATGTAACAAAAGAATAGTGACTGCAGCTCTGGAGGTGACTGGAGTATAAGACCTGATGTAACAGAAGAATAGTGACTGCAGCTCTGGAGGTGACTGGAGTATAAGACCTAATGTAACAGAAGAATAGTGACTGCAGCTCTGGAGGTGACTGGAGTATAAGACCTGATGTAACAGAAGAATAGTGACTGCAGCTCTGGAGGTGACTGGAGTATAAGACCTGATGTAATATAATAGTGACTGCAGCTCTGGGTGTGACTAGAGTATAAGACCTGATGTAACAGAAGAATAGTGACTGCAGCTCTGGAGGTGACTGGAGTATAAGACCTGATGTAATATAATAGTGACTGCAGCTCTGGAAGTGACTGGAGTATAAGACCTGATGTAACATCGGAATTGAGACTGCAGCTCTGGATGTGACTGGAGTATAAGACATGATGCAACAGCAGAATAGTGACTCAGCTCTGGATGTGACTGGAGTATGAGGTGGGAGGTAACAGAAGAATAGTGACTGCAGCTCTGGATGTGACTGGAGTATAAGACATGAGGTAAGAAGAATTGTGGTTGCAGCTCTGGATGTGACTGGACTATAAGACCTGATGTCACAGCAGAATAGTGCCTGCAGCTCTGGATGTGACTGGACTATAAGACCTGATGTCACAGCAGAATAGTGCCTGCAGCTCTGGATGTGACTGGAGTATAAGACCTGATGTGACAGCAGAATAGTGACTGCAGCTCTGGGTGTGACTGGAGTATAAACATGATGTAACAGAAGAATAGTGACTGCAGCTCTGGAAGTAACTGGAGTATAAGACCTGATGTAACATCGGAATTGAGACTGCAGCTCTGGATGTGACTGGAGTATAAGACATGATGCAACAGCAGAATAGTGACTCAGCTCTGGATGTGACTGGAGTATGAGGTGGGAGGTAACAGAAGAATAGTGACTGCAGCTCTGGGTGTAACTGGAGTATAAGACATGATGCAACAGCAGAATAGTGACTGCAGCTCTGGATGTGACTGGAGTACAAGACCTGATGTAACAGCAGAATAGTAACAGCAGCTTTGGGTGTGACTGGAGTATGAGATGGGAGGTAACAGAAGAATAGTGACTGCAGCTCTGGGTGTGACTGGAGTATAAGACATGACGTAAGAAGAATTGTGGTTGCAGCTCTGGATGTAACTGGAGTATAAGACATGATGTAGGAGCAGAAGAGTAATTGCAGCTCTGGAAGTGGCTGGAGTATAAGACATGTTGCAAGAGCAGAATAGTAACTGCAGCTCTGGCTGTGACTGGAGTATGAGATGGGAGGTAACAGCAGAATAGTGACTGCAGCTCTGGATGTGACTGGAATATGAGATGGGAGGTAACAAGAATAGTGACTGCAGCTCTGGGTGTGACTGGAGTATTAGACCTGATGTAACAGAAGAATAGTGACTGCAGCTCTGGATGTGACTGGAGTATAAGATATGATGCAACATCAGAATAGTGACTGCAGCTCTTGATGTGACTGGAGTATGAGATGGGAGATAAAAGCAGAATAGTGACTGCAGCTCTGGATGTGACTGGAGTATAATAAATGAGGTAACAGCAAAATAGCACCTGGAGCTCTGGATGTGACTGGAGTATAAGACCTGATGTGAGAAGAATTGTTGCAGCTCTGGATGGGGCTGGAGTATAAGACATGATGTAAGATCAGAATAGTGACTGCAGCTCTGGGTGTGACTGGAGTACAAGACATGATGCAACAGAAGAATAGTGACTGCAGCTCTGGATGTGACTGGAGTATAAGACATGAGGTAACAGCAAAATAGCACCTGGAGCTCTGCATGTGACTGGAGTATAAGACCTGTTGTAAGAAGAATTGTTGCAGCTCTGGGTGTGACTGGAGTATAATACATGATGCAACAGAAGAGTAGTGACTGCAGCTCTGGGTGTGACTGGAGTACATGTTGGGGCTCCCACCTCGCGGGTCTCCCTCAGCTCCTCCTCCAGCGCCTCGCGCTCCTTCTCCAGGTAGTCGTTCCTCTCCAGGAGGGCCTTGCCCAGTTCTGCTGCCAGGAGCAGGTCCTTGTCCTTCCTCTCCAGGGCCAGGCCGAGGTCCTCCTCCCGGCGCCCCTCCTCATCCTCCTCCAGGTAGGACGGTCGTCTCTCTATCAGGAAGGGGTAGAAATGTTCCTCCATGGTGGGGGAGGCCATGCCACCATCCCAGCTGTGGGGGGCGCCCTCCCGAGTCTCCGCGTCCCCCGAGGTCATTAGATGGGTGAAGCTGGGGAACAAATGAAGAAGGGTGAGACCCCCACAGCAGCGGGACCACCGCACGAGGCTCCAGTACCCTAAATCTATGACCACGCCCTGCGCGGTGCGGGTACCAAACATCTATGACCACAACCAGCGCTGCACACTGCGGGTACCCCATACAGACTCGGACTGGCCCACCGTGGAGGCGGGGGATTCCTCGTGGGCCCCCAGTCTCCTGCGCCCGGAGATAAGACTGAGGAGTAATTATTTCTCTGCTTTCTCCAGAGAGATAATTATTTTAGCCACTAGGTGGCAGTATCGCACAGCTGAGCAGCCTCCTACTGGTGTACATTGTACAGGAGGCCCCACAGTATCTTCTAGACTTCCCGGCTGCTGCTGGCAGTGAAGGAGGAGAGAACATGTCTGACCGTCCTCCTGCCCTCCCTGCTGTCAGAGGACTCCTCTGCGGTGCTGACTTCTCAGGTGCAGACAGCCGTGAGCTGTAGGAGACTGTAGGGCCTCATGCACACGACAGTGTTTTTTCACGGTCAGTGATTTGGCTTCAGTGGTCCGTGTCCGATTTTGCTTCAGATGTGTTTCCTTGTGTCTTCCTTTTTTATTGTCTGACAGGGAAAAAAAGGAAGGTTAATGAAAAGTGTAATTTTATTGGACCAAGGTCTTGTAGAAAAAAAACGGACACGGATGACATACCAGTTGTGCATCCGTTTTTTTTGACGGACCCATTGACTTGAATGGGTCTGTCCTCTGTTTTCCACTGACAAGAATAGGACAGGTTATATTTTTTTGACGGACTGGAATCACGGACGCAGAGAAAAAACGGAGGACTATCAGTTTTTTTTCACAGCTCCATAGAAATGAATGGGACCTCCGCTAAACTGTGAAAAATGACGGAACGGACGCGGATGCACACAACGGTCGTTTGCATGAGGCCTAAGGCTGAGTTCACACGGGCGAGATTTCCGCGCGGATGCCATGCGGGAGGTGAACGCATTGCGCCCGCTCTGAATCCGGACCCATTCACTTCTATGGGGCTGTGCACATGAGCGGTGATTTTTACGCATCACTTGTGCATTGCGTGAAAATCGCAGATTGCTCTATATTGTGCGTTTTTCACGCAACGCAGGCCCCATAGAAGTGAATGGGGCTGAGTGAAAATCGCAACCAAGTGCGGATGCGGTGTGATTTTCACGCACGGTTGCTATAAGGGAAAATAATAGCATTCTGAATACAGAACGCATAGTACAATGGCGCTGGAGGGGTTAAAAAAATTAATACAATTTTTTAACTCCCCTTAATCCACTTGTTCGCGCAGCCTCTTCTGTCTTCATCTGTGAGGAAAAGGACCTGTGGTGACGTCACTGTGCTCATCACATGGTCCGTCACATGATCCGTCACCATGTTATAAGGGGATATAATACAATCTACAGAACACCGATCCCAAGCCTGAGCTTCTGTGAAGAAGTCCGGCTCTGGGAACCACAGTCGGTTTATTATTACGTGCGTGCAAAACACATTCCACCCGCGTGATAAAAACTGAACAACGGAACGTAATCGCAGTCAAAACTGACTGAAATTGGGTACCTACTCGCGCGGGTTTGCCGCAATGCACCGGGACGCATCCAGACCTAATCCGGACACGCTCGTGTGAACTCAGCCTAAGGGGTTTATAGCAGACTGAGTACTGTGTATGTGTGGTACTGGGGCGACTCTGCCCTCGGTCCTCCCAATGCTCTGCTTTAGGTGCACCCCCATAAGTGCTCCAGATACCCCCACTCTAAATGCACCCCTAATATTGCCTCTTCTCCAGTTGCCCCTGCTCCAGTATCCCCACTATTACCCTGCCTCCGGTGACCCTAATACCCCTGCTCCAGGATCCCCACTATTACCCTGCCTCCGGTGACCCTAATACCCCTGCTCCAGGATCCCCACTATTACCCTGCCTCAGGTGAACCTAATACCCCTGCTCCAGGATCCCCACTATTACCCTGCCTCCGGTGACCCTAATACTCCTGCTCCAGGATCCCCACTATCACCCTGCCTCCGGTGACCCTAATACCCCTGCTCCAGGATCCCCACTATTACCCTGCCTCAGGTGACCCTAATACCCCTGCTCCAGGATCCCCACTATTACCCTGCCTCAGGTGACCCTAATACCCCTGCTCCAGGATCCCCACTATTACCCTGCCTCAGGTGAACCTAATACCCCTGCTCCAGGATCCCCACTATTACCCTGCCTCAGGTGACCCTAATACCCCTGCTCCAGGATCCCCTCTATTACCCTGCCTCAGGTGAACCTAATACCCCTGCTCCAGGATCCCCACTATTACCCTGCCTCAGGTGACCCTAATACCCCTGCTCCAGGATCCCCACTATTACCCTGCCTCCGGTGACCTAATACCCCTGCTCCAGGATCCGCACTATTACCCTGCCTCAGGTGACCCTAATACCCCTGCTCCAGGATCCCCACTATCACCCTGCCTCCGGTGACCCTAATACCCCTGCTCCAGGATCCCCACTATTACCCTGCCTCCGGTGACCCTAATACCCCTGCTCCAGGATCCGCACTATTACCCTGCCTCCGGTGACCATAATACCCCTGCTCCAGGATCCCCACTATTACCCTGCCTCCGGTGAACCTAATACCCCTGCTCCAGGATCCGCACTATTACCCTGCCTCTGGTGACCTAATACTCCTGCTCCAGGATCCGCACTATTACCCTGCCTCCGGTGACCATAATACCCCTGCTCCAGGATCCCCACTATTACCCTGCCTCCGGTGAACCTAATACCCTGCTCCAGGATCCACACTATTACCCTGCCTCCGGTGACCCTAATGCCTCTGCTCCAGGATCCCCACTATTACCCTGCCTCCGGTGAACCTAATACCCCTGCTCCAGGATCCGCACTATTACCCTGCCTCCGGTGACCCTAATACTCCTGCTCCAGGATCCCCACTATCACCCTGCCTCTGGTGACCCTAATACCCCTGCTCCAGGATCCTCACTATTACCCTGCCTCTGGTGACCCTAATACCCCTGCTCCAGGATCCCCACTATTACCCTGCCTCAGGTGACCCTAATACCCCTGCTCCAGGATCCCACTATTACCCTGCCTCAGGTGACCCTAATACCCCTGCTCCAGGATCCACACTATTACCCTGCCTCTGGTGACCCTAATATCCTGCTCCAGAATCCCCACTATTACCCTGCCTCCGGTGACCCTAATACCCCTGCTCCAGGATCCCCACTATTACCCTGCCTCCGGTGACCCTAATACCCCTGCTCCAGGATCCCCACTATTACCCTGCCTCCGGTGACCCTAATACCCCTGCTCCAGGATCCCCACTATTACCCTGCCTCCGGTGACCCTAATACCCCTGCTCCAGGATCCCCACTATTACCCTGCCTCCGGTGACCCTAATACCCTGCTCCAGGATTCCCACTATTACCCTGCCTCCGGTGACCCTAATACCCCTGCTCCAGGATCTCCACTATTACCCTGCCTCCGGTGACCCTAATACCCCTGCTCCAGGATCCCCACTATTACCCTGCCTCTGGTGACCCTAATACCCCTGCTCCAGGATCCTCACTATTACCCTGCCTCCGGTGACCCTAATACCCCTGCTCCAGGATCCCCACTATTACCCTGCCTCGGTGACCCTAATACCCTGCTCCAGGATCCCCACTATTACCCTGCCTCAGGTGACCCTAATACCCCTGCTCCAGGATCCACACTATTACCCTGCCTCCGGTGACCCTAATACCCCTGCTCCAGGATCCACACTATTACCCTGCCTCGGTGACCCTAATACCCCTGCTCCAGGATCCCACTATTACCCTGCCTCTGGTGACCCTAATACCCCTGCTCCAGGATCCCCACTATTACCCTGCCTCCGGTGACCCTAATACCCCTGCTCCAGGATCCCCACTATTACCCTGCCTCCGGTGACCTTAATACTCCTGCTCCAGGATCCCCACTATCACCCTGCCTCCGGTGACCCTAATACCCCTGCTCCAGGATCCCCACTATTACCCTGCCTCCGGTGACCCTAATACTCCTGCTCCAGGATCCCCACTATCACCCTGCCTCCGGTGACCCTAATACCCCTGCTCCAGGATCCGCACTATTACCCTGCCTCAGGTGACCTAATACCCTGCTCCAGGATCCCCACTATCACCCTGCCTCCGGTGACCCTAATACCCCTGCTCCAGGATCCCCACTATTACCCTGCCTCGGTGACCCTAATACCCCTGCTCCAGGATCCCCACTATTACCCTGCCTCCGGTGACCCTAATACCCCTGCTCCAGGATCCCCACTATTACCCTGCCTCCGGTGACCCTAATACCCCTGCTCCAGGATCCCTACTTTTACCCTGCCTCAGGTGACCCTAATACCCCTGCTCCAGGATCCCCACTATTACCC
The DNA here is from genome assembly GCF_905171765.1 of Bufo bufo. Lineage (NCBI taxonomy): Eukaryota > Metazoa > Chordata > Amphibia > Anura > Bufonidae > Bufo > Bufo bufo. Next base: position 2,317,646 of record NC_053395.1, on the reverse strand, counting down.
TGCCTCAGGTGACCCTAATACCCCTGCTCCAGGATCCACACTATTACCCTGCCTCGGTGACCCTAATACCCCTGCTCCAGGATCCCCACTATTACCCTGCCTCCGGTGACCTAATACCCCTGCTCCAGGATCCCCACTATTACCCTGCCTCCGGTGACCCTAATACCCCTTCTCCAGGATCCCCACTATTACCCTGCTTCAGGTGACCTAATACCCCTGCTCCAGGATCCCCACTATTACCCTGCCTCAGGTGACCCTAATACCCCTGCTCCAGGATCCGCACTATTACCCTGCCTCAGGTGACCCTAATACCCCTGCTCCAGGATCCCCACTATTACCCTGCCTCCGGTGACCCTAATACCCCTGCTCCAGGATCCGCACTTTTACCCTGCCTCAGGTGACCCTAATACCCCTGCTCCAGGATCCCCACTATTACCCTGTCTCAGGAGACCCTAATACCCCTGCTCCAGGATCCCACTATTACCCTGCCTCGGTGACCCTAATACCCCTGCTCCAGGATCCCCACTATTACCCTGTCTCAGGAGACCCTAATACCCCTGCTCCAGGATCCCCACTATTACCCTGCCTCCGGTGACCCTAATACCCCTGCTCCAGGATCCCCACTATTACCCTGCCTCCGGTGACCTTAATACTCCTGCTCCAGGATCCCCACTATCACCCTGCCTCCGGTGACCCTAATACCCCTGCTCCAGGATCCCCACTATTACCCTGCCTCTGGTGACCCTAATACTCCTGCTCCAGGATCCCCACTATCACCCTGCCTCCGGTGACCCTAATACCCCTGCTCCAGGATCCCCACTATTACCCTGCCTCAGGTGACCCTAATACCCTGCTCCAGGATCCCCACTATTACCCTGCTCCAGGATCCCCACTATTACCCTGCCTCAGTTGACCCTAATACCCCTGCTCCAGGATCCACACTATTACCCTGCCTCAGGTGACCCTAATACCCTGCTCCAGGATCCCCACTATTACCCTGCCTCCGGTGACCCTAATACCCCTGCTCCAGGATCCCCACTATTACCCTGCCTCGGTGACCCTAATACCCCTGCTCCAGGATCCCCACTATTACCCTGCCTCTGGTGACCCTAATACCCCTGCTCCAGGATCCTCACTATTACCCTGCCTCCGGTGACCCTAATCCCTGCTCCAGGATCCCCACTATTACCCTGCCTCAGGTGACCCTAATACCCCTGCTCCAGGATCCACACTATTACCCTGCCTCCGGTGACCCTAATACCCCTGCTCCAGGATCCACACTATTACCCTGCCTCCGGTGACCCTAATACCCCTGCTCCAGGATCCCCACTATTACCCTGCCTCTGGTGACCCTAATACCCCTGCTCCAGGATCCCCACTATTACCCTGCCTCCGGTGAACCTAATACCCCTGCTCCAGGATCCGCACTATTACCCTGCCTCCGGTGACCCTAATACTTCTGCTCCAGGATCCGCACTATTACCCTGCCTCCGGTGACCATAATACCCCTGCTCCAGGATCCCCACTATTACCCTGCCTCCGGTGAACCTATACCCCTGCTCCAGGATCCACACTATTACCCTGCCTCTGGTGACCCTAATACTCCTGCTCCAGGATCCGCACTATTACCCTGCCTCCGGTGACCATAATACCCCTGCTCCAGGATCCCCACTATTACCCTGCCTCGGTGAACCTAATACCCCTGCTCCAGGATCCACACTATTACCCTGCCTCGGTGACCCTAATGCCTTTGCTCCAGGATCCCCACTATTACCCTGCCTCCGGTGAACCTAATACCCCTGCTCCAGGATCCACACTATTACCCTGCCTCTGGTGACCCTAATACTTCTGCTCCAGGATCCCCACTATTACCCTGCCTCCGGTGACCATAATACCCCTGCTCCAGGATCCCCACTATTACCCTGCCTCCGGTGAACCTAATACCCCTGCTCCAGGATCCACACTATTACCCTGCCTCCGGTGACCCTAATGCCTTTGCTCCAGGATCCCCACTATTACCCTGCCTCCGGTGAACCTAATACCCTGCTCCAGGATCCGCACTATTACCCTGCCTGGTGACCCTAATATCCTGCTCCAGGATCCCCACTATCACCCTGCCTCTGGTGACCCTAATACCCCTGCTCCAGGATCCTCACTATTACCCTGCCTCTGGTGACCCTAATACCCCTGCTCCAGGATCCCCACTATTACCCTGCCTCGATGACCCTAATACCCCTGCTCCAGGATCCCCACTATTACCCTGCCTCAGGTGACCCTTACCCTGCTCCAGGATCCCCACTATTACCCTGCCTCCGGTGACCCTAATACCCCTGCTAGGATCCCCACTATTACCCTGCCTCAGGTGACCCTAATACCCTGCTCCAGGATCCCCACTATTACCCTGCCTCGGTGACCCTAATCTCTCCAGGATCCCCACTATTACCCTGCCTCGGTGACCCTAATACTCCTGCTCCAGGATCCCCACTATTACCCTGCCTCAGGTGACCCTAATACTCCTCTCCAGGATCTATTACCCTGCCTCTGGTGACCCTAATACTGCTCCAGGATCCCCACTATTACCTGCCTAGATGACCCTAATACCCTGCTCCAGGATCCCCACTATTACCCTGCCTCAGG